>NW_015505310.1:2008238-2010101 GCF_001515645.1 Sinocyclocheilus grahami | reverse complement strand
TTTTTTTTTTTTGGCCACAGACAATATTGGATATATGATGCTCATTTGCATCTATTTTTACATTTGGATGACCGTTTCTGTAATTTAGTGCTTGCATATTTAATAACACAATTAATTTAGTTTGAACAAATCTTAAAAGGATTATCCATCTGTAATACAAATTAAATTGAATGTTACAAATGTAATGTTGTGATGCCGAATTTTACTTTTTGCATTTAAAACTATTACTTTATTTATAGCCAGTCATTACTGACTTATCAGTATCAGACAGAATTCTGTATTGATTTAACTAGCCATGTTTTGTCTGAAAAATCAGCTATTTTAACTATTTTAATCAAATTTTAACTGTACAAAAGCAATATTGCAATGCTGCATTTCAGCATGGCTGTGATTAACTACGGCCTTGTGCCTACAGTCGAATAAGATTCGATTTTGCTTAAATAAGTCTGACATTAATGCATTCCATCTGAAACTCATGTACGCTGAATTTGCTCGATGAACAAGTTTTAAACACAGCTGTAATTTGCGATGTGTTTCAGTATTGGATGACAAATTCAGCAGTCTGATAAAACAGCAGCACCTTGGCTCTATTTTTCACTGTTGCCCTCCAATTTCCAAGAGTTAGTGAGGACGGATCTGTGTAGTTTAAGTACACAGGAAACAGGCATGCAGGATGAGAGGTGGATGAATGAGCGTACAGTGACTCTGTCCTTTAGGATGTGGTGTGGAACAGGCTCCGGACCGGGAGACGGATGATGCAGCGGCCGCTCGTGCGGTTATGATTTACAGCAGACTCCTGCTCATTTCTCACTGCACTCATTGACACAGCAGTATAAGGAACGCTGCCCGACTTAAAGTTCAGCTGCACTGTGACTTTGATCTTCCTCTGAACTCTGGGTAATCAAGCTTCCTCACATTCCCTTCAAGTGCTCGCAAGGAGAAAGACAGATTGCCACATTAGCATACAAGGCTAAGAAGACACCTGCAGCCGTAAAAAGGACACTCAGTGTTTTAGCCGGTGATAGAAAGAGGAAGGAGCGAGCAGATAAGAGGAAGGACAGCTGAGATGTGTTCACACGCATTTTAGAAACATGAGCGTTGTATGCTTATTACCATGGCTGGACAGGCCGTCTCGATTTATGTGGATTAAACACCGTTCCTCTTGTCTTAGTTCTGATTGATGAATTGTTTCGTAGCACTATCTTTCTCGTTTTCCAGAACCTTCAACTTTCCTTTGGTCCACTGTCTGTTGACTACCAAATAAGAATGTATTCCCTGTATCCACCCTTTTGTAGTCCTCTTAGTCACAGCAGGTATTACATTGAATCTAGGCAAGAGTTTTGTCTTTTGGAAAAGTGTTTTATTAGATTGGAAGGTTTTAAGTTGTAATTTGGACTGCAGTCAGTCATTATCAGTACTAGTCAGTAGGGCTTCATGATATTGCAAAAAAAACCTGACATTGCCATACATGTGAAAAAATACAGGAATTTTTGAACAGCTATATTTAGAAAGAATTAATATTTGTAGTTGGTAAGGGTGATTTCATCACATTTTTTAAATTTTTGTCTTTTACTCAGCATGATTTGGGGAAAACGAAAAATGTCGGTGTTCATACTTGGGTTTACTTATTACAAGAACCAACACAAACCTTTTTCAGTAACCTTCAAGCTAAAACGATAAACCATTGAACTCGGTTTGTGTGTTCATTTATACGCATACAGTCAATAATATGACAACATTTCAGATGCTGTGCAACCGCTGGTTACTCAGGTTATGCTGGCCCATAGTGCAAAGTCACATTTTTTGAACGCTAATGCAGGATTTATTCGCAAAATGCGTTTCCATCTCCCATTATTCGCATTA
>NW_015505310.1:1996841-2008163 GCF_001515645.1 Sinocyclocheilus grahami | reverse complement strand
CACGATTTTTCATCCAATTGTTTGTGCACACTGGACATCAAACACGCCAGTATTTTGATACAGAAACACACCAGTCTGTAGTATGGGTAGTCCTAACTCAATAAATCAGTGTTTCATATTAACTATTAATGTCCTAATAAATCTAAAAATATTTTACACTTCCCTTAATAACAAAAGATCATTAATTAATATAATATTTTGAAAACATTTGCCCTCACTGAAAATGGGGCAGGATGTATTTGTTTTTCCTCCCCCAAATCTGTTGCTGTTTCGTTCCGACAACATGTTGATATTATTATTATATTAACTAAAAAATAGTTTTTTGAAATTTGTGAATCGATTCAAATACTAGAAGACTGAATGCTAGAAGAGTGAATCACGGTTCATATGTGAGTCTATCCCCCCCTCCCCCCCCCACCCCTATATTTTAAAGGGATAGTTCACCCCAAAAAAAATTCTGTCATTAATTACTCACCCTCATGTCGTTCCAAACCTGTAAGACCTTCGTTCATCTTCAGAACAGAAATTAAGATATTTTTGATGCGTTCCGAGAGCTCTCTGACCCTCCCATAGACAGCAGGGATCCTAACACGATCATCAATGCTCAGAAACGTAGCAAGGACATCGTTAAAATAATCCATGTGACATCAGTTGTTCAACCGTAACTTTACGAAGCTACGCGAATACTTTTTGTGTGCAAAGAAAACAAAAATAATGACTTTATTCAACAATACGTCTCCTCCGCGTCACCCTATAGCTCCATTTTGAAGAGTATCACGTACGTAAACAACGTATACAACATATGTATGCAGATACCATGTTTACATTCAGATCAAAGTGTAAACAACGTGTCCGCGTACGGTGCTGCTGACACAGAACAGCATATGTTGTTTACGTATGTGATACTCTCCAAAATGGGACTGGTGACACAGAGACGACACATTTTTTAATAAAGTCATTGCTACGCGAATACTTTTTGTGTGCAAAGAAAACAAAAATAATGACTTTATTCAACAATACGTCTCCTCCGCGTCACCCTATAGCTCCATTTTGAAGAGTATCACGTACGTAAACAACGTATACAACATATGTATGCAGATACCATGTTTACATTCAGATCAAAGTGTAAACAACGTGTCCGCGTACGGTGCTGCTGACACAGAACA
The DNA here is from genome assembly GCF_001515645.1 of Sinocyclocheilus grahami. Classification (NCBI taxonomy): domain Eukaryota; kingdom Metazoa; phylum Chordata; class Actinopteri; order Cypriniformes; family Cyprinidae; genus Sinocyclocheilus; species Sinocyclocheilus grahami. The sequence goes on along the minus strand of NW_015505310.1, from coordinate 2,006,997 downwards.
GCATATGTTGTTTACGTATGTGATACTCTCCAAAATGGGACTGGTGACACAGAGACGACACATTTTTTAATAAAGTCATTGTTTTTTTTTTCTTTGAACACAGAAAGTATTCTCGTAGCTTCGTAAAGTTACGGTTGAACCCCTGATGTCACATGGATTATTTTAACGATGTCCTTGCTTCGTTTCTGAGCCTTGATCATGTTAGGATCCTTGCTGTCTATGGGAGGGGCAGAGAGCTCTCGGAATGCATCAAAAATATCTTAATTTGTGTTGAATTAAGATGAACGAAGGTCTTTCAGGTTTGGAACGACATGAGGGTGAGTAATTACTTACAGAATGTTCATTTTTGTGTGAACTAACCCTTTAAATAAACCACAGCCTGCGAAATTTGACAGTCGCACAAAGATGTATCGTGATAACGATTTTACTATATCGTGCAGCCCTACTAGTCAGTTACTTTATCTAGATCTGTTTTTATATTTTTTTTAGTGCCAGTGGTTTGATTTTTTTAATGCAAGAACATAACTTAAATGGCCCCTGACAAATGTTTGTAATCAGTAATTACTTAATCCTTAATACTTAATCCAAAAATAAGTATAATTATATAAAGCTTCCTACTAAGAACGATTAGGTCAGATCAACTCGTTGTTCTGACAACCTACTGACTTGATTTTAAAAATATGTAGTTTTGCACATACCTAACAATGGATAAGTGTTTTTCTACACTTCCTACACGTGATTTGCCGGATGGATGGAGGGATAAATAGATAATATTATAGAAAATAAATATTGTTTGTTTGATAATTATTTTTTTTTCATTTATTTATTTATTCATTGATTGCATTGGGACAATGCCCTTGCAATTAAGTAACAAAGTGGATGGTAGTTTAAACTGTCAAGTGCCAGAAAGCACAAAAAAGCAGTTAAAAGTACACTGAAAAAATTATTATTTAAAGTTGTAAATGAAACAAAGATTGTTTTATTATTAGAGATTGTTGGAGTATTCAGTCTTTACTTCAAAATATTACATTTAATTCAATGTATTACTTGCCATTTCATTGTAATCATTTGTGAAATTTACTAGCAACTGTAAAAACTGTTACTACTAAAACTGTTACTACTAAAAGTAAATACTATACACAATTTTTTTTCAGTCTTGAAACTTCTTGTAGTCTTGAAGCCTCTTGTAATCTTTTGAAGCTTTTTGCATGGATCAGACAGACATTTTCACTCCGTATAGTCAAAAAAAAAATCAATATAGTCAAAAAAATGTAAAGACAACATTTTTATTAATTGAACATTTCATTTATTCGTTTTGTTCAGTTTTTGTTGTCCTCTCTGTAGACATTCGAGAGTATACTTTTAGATACTGTGGTTTGCTTTATTCTTAGAGACCATTGTGAGTGTGCTTGCCCCCCTGTTAAATAACTCCCAGCAATTACCATTGTTATTCTGCAAATGGTACGAACCACAGACTTGGCTTCTATGTGCCTCTGGCCAGTGAAAAAGAGTGGCATTCCAGACCAAAAAAGCAAGGCGAATCAAATTTTGCCCCCAATCTTTCGCCTATTTTTATTTCCATATTTGGAAATGTTTACCTCCACAGTGCAGCAGGAAGAAGCACTATGAGTCATTTTAACAGCATAAGGGCCTGGCTGTGGGTCCTCCTCACTGAGGGCTTCTCTAGTCCATAGACACACGGTATGCTGTAAGTAACCTCTTCTCTTCTCTTCTATTCTATATAAGTTGTGGCTGTGTTTGAACATGTTAACCTTGCTGCAATCCTGTGGCACATTGCTCTACCCTTTTATAATCGCAGTTGTGCTGTTCACAGCGGAAGTATAGCTTAAAACACATAATATATAGGCAGTTATAGACAGGCTGCTCTTTATGGCCTTCATTTTCTTGGGCGAATTGTTGGTAGGAGGAGCCACCTGACATTTTCCTGGAGGTTTTGAATTACTTGTGTATTTATTCATTCACACAATTGTTTAAAGTTGTACAGCTGATATAGAGTGGTACAATTAATATAAAGTGGCTTGTACTTTGCACAACATGTGTGTCTGGGCTTTATTTTAATCTGTGAGTTTAAAGAACAACCTTCAGTAGCTTTAGAAACACTTCCTCAGTCTGTATACATATACATGTCCTTCCTATACTGTCGACCATGGCTGGATTTTCATTGAAATGGAAAATAAGGTATTTGTGACCCTGGAGCACAAAACCAGTCATAAGGGTAAATTGAGATTTATACATCATCTAAAAGCTGATTAGATAAGCTTTCCATTGATGTATGGTTATCAGGATAGGACAATATTTGGCTGAGATACAACTATTTAAAAATCTGGAATCTGAGTGTGCAAAAAAATCTAAATATTGAGAAAATCGCCTTTTAAAGTTGTCCAAATGAAGTCCTTAGCAATGCATATTACTAATGATAATACATTTTTGATATATTTATGGTAAGAAATTTACAAAATATCTTCATGGAACATGATCTTTACTTAAAATCCTAATGATTTTTGGCATAAAAGAAAAACCGATAATTTTGTATTTTTGGCTATTGCTACAAATGTACCCGTGCTACTTATGACTGGTTTTGTGGTCCAGGGTCACATTTCATTGTGATGTGTACTCTTTATTTTGCTCAGAGATGGCTTTGCATGTCATAGGTATGTGACCCTTTTCTTTGTTTGGTAATATTTGCTGAGGAGATACATTTGTGGAATGCGTTACTCATGGTGTGATTTGGATTGAGATGGATTTTCTCAATATTTAGATTTTTTTGCACCCTCAGATTCCAGATTTTCAAATAGTTGTATCACGGCCAAATATTGTCCTATCCTAACAAACCATACATCAGTGGAAAGCTTATTTATTCAGCTTTCAGGTGATTTGACCATTATGACTGGTTTTGTGGTCCAGGGTCACATAAAAACATAAAACATTAAAAAAAATAAATTGAAGCAGTTTTGCAAGGAACTGTCTGGGGTTTTCCAACCCATTTTTAATTTTGTCAAAAGCTGTTCAATTCTGGAAGTTAGAAGGGTTTTTCAATTCTTCTCCATGCAGGGAGAAGAATATCTTGTGCCACAATGTTGGGTTATCTTTGTTTAGTCATGGTATTTCAAAAAAAAAAAAAGAATGAAGCATAGCTCACAGTCAACACATCTGAAATTATACAGAGTTTTCCGCCTTAACCCTCTGGAATTTTACCTTAAGTTGGTAAAGTAGATCTACCTGTACTTGTTTAATAGGACTTTCTTTAGTCTAAGTACACTACATCCCTCCACCTTTATTCTTGACTGCTAGTAAACCAACAGTTTAGCTGTTTACACCTTCACATTCCTCTGGTACCACACCATATCAGTGGCAGGGAAAGGTAGACCTTAATGGGATGTTCCATAGCCGTGAGGTGCGATATACTCGACTTTAATGATAGAACGGTGTGATAATCTCATTACTTTTCGCTCAACAGTACTGAAGGGTCTTCATATCCAGTGCTGGTTGGCTTCAGACAAAGTTTACTGTAAACTCTTCAACACTTGTCTTAATTCAGTTTGGAGCCAGCCAGTGCAAACAGCAGCTGGAGCACTTAGCATCAGTCAAAACATTTTACTATTCATGAATCATCGCTCTGTTTTATGTGAACTAACACAGTCTTTGTTAACTTTTGTTTTATTTATTCATCCCCCAAATGTGTGGTGACTCATCTTGTTAGGTGATAGTTAACACTTGAATTTTGTTTTCAATTAATCAGTGGGCAGTAACAAGTGCTTCCATTAAATGGCATGTTGGATTGCTAACTTTTCCTTTTAAAAGGCCAGGGGATTTGTTTTAAAAGAAGACCGGAACCTCCCTCGTAATGAACTGTCTTGTTGTTTAGCTTTTATAATACAAGAAATTAATAATTTTTCTTTTGTGACACACTGAAATATGGTAGCACTGCTGTGAGAATCCTCCACCTCGTCTTTAGAAATTGGATTAAGATTTTAATCTATGTGCACTCGCTTCTCAGCACTGGCCTCTGTTTCCTAACATATTCTTCTCTCCAGTTTGAGAAATTTCTGGTGTTTGTTTTCATAGCGTTGTCAATCTGAGAGAATATCCTGACAACATATAAACTTCAGGATTGATTAACAAGAGCAATTAGAAGCCTGGGCAGATTGCAAGAAAGTGAAGTTAAATAAGTGGATGATTATCGGTTTATAAAAAGATTCACACTGAGGGTTTGATTGCGTTCTATTTTAACATAAGACCTCTTTAATGAAAGCAGCGGCAGGATACTTCCAACAGTTCTTTATCTGTTTTCTTTACGGTAAAGCCAGTGTCCTTATTTTTATTTGGGGTCAATGAAATATGCCTACAATTTTTGGAGTTAGAATTTTAGTTTATTCCAATATATTCAGTTTTTAAGAATCTAATTAATTTAAATGATGAATTAAATGAATAATCGGATGCAATTTGGCAACGTTTTATTATTTTGGATGTTATACGTTATTGCGATAGTTTGGAAATGAAAAAGACCAGTCTGGTGCTTAAAGTTTAAAGCTGTGTTGTGTTTGAAAACAACATTCTACCTAAACCTAACCGATAGTGTTAACAAAAAAACAAAAAAAAACAAATACAATGCATTTGCTGAAGCAACTATGCCATTTGAGCCGGCTACTACAAGCCTTTGAGCTCTTTTATCTTGAGGACTCCCACCCAAGCACATCATATCACAAGTGCAGTGTTGTACCAGGTGAGCTACTGAGCAAGTTTACTATCAGAAAAGTTATACGTATGAATCTGATGATGTGATGCAAACATCAAAATTCATAAGATTAGATTACTAATCATGGTAAAAGTGTTTTGAGGGCATGACATAATATTGTGCAAGGAATCATGCAAACTGAATAAATGTTGTTAGTGTTTTCCCGCTATTAGTGTTCATTTCAGTGTATGTATAGTACATTTTTCCCAGTTAGCCCAGTTTTTTTTTTTATCTGTTAAAATGATTTTTAAACCATCCTGTTTCTTAAAAGCTGATTCCCAGTGTTCCATGATACATGTGCTACACTTAATGGTGCTATAGGTGATTGTCTTCGTAAACTTTCTTGGTTATGCTTGTTGAAAGTCTCTTCATATCCCGACCGCTATCATTAAGTTAAGTGTATGATGTATTTATAAAATGTATTTATATATACTGTGGAAGGCGTAGGACCAAGAAATGTTCGTCCAATTAAAACGCTCGGTCCAAGCGTTTTAATTGGCTTTCCTACCTGCCTGTCAATGTATATATTAACATACCTCTGCGCACCCAGTTCGCGCAGACAGGATACGTCATCAGTGCGTTCACGCACTCTGTGCAGACAGAGCGAGAATAGCAGACAAACATCAACAACCCCATCTTCCTTCCTGGTATTGTAGTACTTTTACTAACTGTACTATAAAGTTTTCTCACCGGTGACACATGTAGCCCAGCGGTTCCCAATTCCAATCCTCGCGCCAACCGAATAGAACAAACGTCGCACGTGATAAGAGATATACACTGAACAAAATTATAAACGCAACACTTTTGTTTTTGCCCCCATTTTTCATGAGCTGAACTCAAGTGGCCTTTTTTTGTGGCCAGCCTAAGGCACACCTTTGCAATAATCATGCTGTCTAATCAGCATCTTGATATGCCACACCTGTGAGGTGGATGAATTTTCTCGGCAAAGGAGAAGTGCTTACTAACACAGATTTAGACAGATTTGTGAACAATATTTGAGAGAAATAGGCATTTTGTGTACATAGAAAAAGTCTTAGATCTTTGAGTTCAGCTCATGACAAATGGGGGCAAAAACAAAAGTGTTGCGTTTATAATTTTGTTCAGTTTATATGAAATGGGGGTGGGGGGGGCTATTGTAATGTTGGGCTGGAATTTGGAGGGAGGTTGGAGGGAGGGTGGGTGGGATGTTCACTTTCAGTGCTATCAGGCTAAAGTTAGCATTTTCCAAGATCTCCTACTGCACCTTTAAAAATTGAGTACATACTGTGATAATTGGCCTAGATCAGTGACAAAATTTCTGTTCACTATACAGCTGAATATATTTAACAACCCTGGAAAGTGATATAAAGAAATGTCCATTGCTAAAATTGCAGTAAGAGCAGGACAATCAGATTTGATTAGTTTAAGCACGGATTGCTGTGGAGCTGTAAGGGCTACATATGATTGATTGACTGATTGATTGATTTGGCTAATAATAGTAATTCTTTTTATTGAACCGTGTTTATTTTATTTGACCTTAGAGCTTAGCTTTGGTTTGTGCTTTCAGTACATGGTTAAATCAACATAACATATGGCCTCTTGTGGCCTATTTACTTTTCCAGTATTATTTTTAATTTAACTGCAATTGCTTCATATCATGTGTGTTTTTGACTTTTTAATATTTAATGCATACTTTATGGGACTTTGCAGAAAGCAAAAGTACGTAATCACAGATTTTGAGCTTTGAAAGACTATGAGCCCATTAGCACGTTTTTAAACTGTCATAGAGCCACACAGTCTTTAGGTCAGATTAAAAATGCCAATATCTAACAGTAATGTCCCCTCGCTGCAAATGCGCAGTTTTGCGATCTGCCAAAAAAGGCATTATCCTCCGCCTCTGGGGGCTCAGCCTCAGCCCTGTTCTTTTGGTATCAGAGGTCACTGGCAGATTAATTTCTTCTGATGCGCAGGCTGTATGTTAATGGAGCCCGGCTCAAAAGGTTGCATGTGCCAGACTAACAGATGCCATTTCACTAGTCCTGTTATTTTGTTATGAGGCTTGTTGGCTTAAAAACAGAGCAATCCAAAAGCCTATATCGTAGCCCCAGAGGAGAGGTAGATGTTGGCGTGTTAAATGATAGCTTGCTGAGAGACGCAGCTAGAGCAGCAGATATTTGTTTCTGCACCAGCACCGTGCCAGCCATTCCTGTGCCTCATTGGCTTTAGGATGGATCAGCGGGTATGGGCCCATTTCTGGAAAACATTTGCAGGCTTAAATCACAAATATGGAGCTTTTTAGAGCTAAACAAAGTGGCAAATTCTCTGCTTTGGATGTAGCTGTGGAAAAAATTTGAACCAAACACATTTATTTGTGTGCATCTTATGGCTTTTCAAGAGCTGAAACTGATAACAGCCCTAAACAAACTTGAAAAGGATATCTGATTGAAGTAGCCCATGGCAGTGAATTAATTATACTTTAAATTATTTAATTATTTTTAAAAACCTATCTAAATTTTAAAATCATCCTTCTTTTTTTAAAGCTGAATACCAGTGTACCATCATACATGTATTGAACTTCAAAATTGAGTGTATAATCAATAATATATAAAAAGTGCATTATTAAAACCTTTTGTTAAATTATAAAATATGTTTTGTTTTATTTTATTTAAATCAGTCTTTTATAAAAGCTCCTTTAACCAAATAGTTTTGATTTCTGCCTTTAATACATGGTTACATAAAAAATATTGAAAATGTTATTTAATTGAAATGAACCGTGTCAACTAATCCATGAATGAATGAATTTTTTAAAATTATTGTCATTATAGAAATAAGATTACTTTTATTCATAATTTTTATTTATTTATTTATTTTAATTTTTTCCCCCACATATCTTTAACCAATATTCAGTCATGCACATTCTGTTATGCAGTTCTGACATAAGATATGCTCCAGTGGCCTGTTTATTATTCAGTCATCTGTGGACTGGCTTCATGGTCATGAAATGTTGTTTTGAATTTCTTTGTTTTTTTTTTGTGTATTGATTCGTTTGCTTTATATATTTAGGAAAGGTATTTTCAGGTCATGTTCAAAAATGTAACATAAGAGTAGAATGAGTCATAAATTAAGTGTCTGCTGTCACTCTCCAATTGCAAAGTTAAAAGTTAACATTGTGTTCCCAAAAGTCTCTAATCTTTGGTTTGATTTTAAAAGCATCTTAAAGTGCAATGCTAATAGAAAGTGTTATTATTACAAAGTACAATGCAAAAAAGACTGGAGCCAGAACGAAATTAGAAAGAGCTATAATGAGTTATTAAATAGAGGAGCAAAGTGTTCTGAGGTCTATAGAGAATAAAAATGACCCTTTTGAGTCGCCATTGCTGGCATTTTAAACTAATTCTCTATCCATTATTGGCTTGCCATTGAACTTGGTAGGGGTCTGTCTCAAGCATAGTGAAGAAAAATGTGGAAAGGGGTTTATTGTCTTGTAAAATGAAAAAGGATACATTTGCTGAACTCATGCGAAGTTAAAACATTTTTCATTGCTGGACAATGTTCTCACCTCACAAATGGAAAGCCATAATCAATGCTCTGTTAAAGGCTGTTTTTAAAATCTCCACAATGGGCAGCATAATCACAAGGAGCACAAACAAAATCTATTAGTCATTATTACTTAAGTAGGACCTATATTGACGGCATTGAATCATTTGTCCTGTGCTGTAACTTGCACGTAATCCCCACTGCTTCTTTACAGAGGATGTGGCTCTAAATGAAGACTACAAAATAAAGCCTTAACATGAAAATAATCAGCTTGTTGTATCTGGCAGGAATTAGTGCTAATTTCAGGTCTCTTGAATCAATCTCTTTCTTCTCACACAATAAAACAAACTAATTTAGTAAGTAGCCATGTAATAAGATGACCATTCACCTGGTCATTGTCCTAAAACAAACCCCTTTGGGATGATAGGAGTGGTCCTGATCATGCTGTCATGGGTTGTTTTGTGATAATGACCGCCATGGTTTCCTATACTTGGCTTCTTCCCCAATCATTTAGATGATCATAACATCTTATATTGTATGAGTTATCAGTAATAATGAGTAATGTTTACAGTAATGGTACAGTATCATTCAGAAGTTTGGAGTTAGTAAGATTTTTTTGTTGTTGTTGTTTTAAAGAAATGTTTAGTTTTGTTGAACAAGGATACATTAATTTGATCAAAAGTGACAGTAAAGACATTTACAGTTTTGCAAAAGATTTCTACAGTATTTCTGTTTATAAGTAAATGCTGCTGAAAACGTAGCTTTGCCATCACAGGAATAAATGTTCTATATTAAAATAGACAGTAAAAACAGTCAAATAAAACAATTCTTTTAAATTGTAGTAGTATTTCACAATATTACAAATTTTAATATATTTTTGATCAAATAAACGCAGCCTTGATAAGCACATAAAAAAGATAAAAATAAAAAACTTTACCTATAAACCTTTGAATGGTGTTGTGTGTAGCATAATATAGTTGGGTCAATGACATGGCATGGTGCATCTATTCATTTATTAAAAATTATATTAAATATGCTATTCTTACTTTTCTTCTATTCTTGCTATTCTTTGATTTTCTTTTTTAAATATTTTTTCTTTTTATTATTGTGGACACTTGTTGTTATTGTGGATGTTTGTAATTGACAGTTATCTTTGCTGGAAATTCAGTGACTAATGTTGACTAATGAAATAAGCATGAGGCCAGTTTTTGAACAATCCAGTGAATTCGCTTCATAAATTAAAGGTACTTTTAATTTAATTGGACTTTTAATGGAATTTTTTCTCTCTCTTTTTATTTGGAAGTTGATGGACACAAACCAAACATTTGTATCGTTGCATGATATTTGCAGGCCAGTTGTATTGTAGAGATATACTCACCTGCTGTGCACTCTTACCGCAAGAATGGAGACGAGAATGCCGCTTGGCTTCCTGGCTGGAGCAGGCAGGCCCTCTCTCTGACCACAGTTGCCTCTGCACAGTGAACGTGTTCCCCTGCTCACGTGGCTCACAGCCGGGATTAATTGCCACCTAGCCCTCTGTGATCCAGGAATGCAATTACCTACTGACCCAAATCATCTACTTGGCAGGAAGTCTTTATCCCTCACCCCGTGCTGCCAGCACCTGCCAGTAGACACTTCTCTTTCCCCTGTCTCTTTTTATTTTTTCTGTCTCCCTCATCCTGCGTCACACAGCTGATGTCAGGCAAGGGATGCTCTCATCAAAAGCAGCTGTTTTTGGCAAAGCAATATGAGTGCTCATGGAATATCAGAATGTTACACAGTCGTACAAAACCTGTAAGCCATGGGACTCCACAGGATTTTACCGCTGTTTATGTGTTTGATATACTGCGTGTGTGTGTGTGTGTGTGTGTGTGTATATATATA
>NW_015505310.1:1986115-1996414 GCF_001515645.1 Sinocyclocheilus grahami | reverse complement strand
TTAAATGGAAGACGTTTGGGATGATCAGAACCCTTCCTAGAGCTGGCCGTCCGGCCAAACTGAGCTATCGGGGGGGAAGAGCCTTGGTGAGAGAGGTAAAGAAGAACCCAAAGATCACTGTGGCTGAGCTCCAGAGATGCAGTTGGGAGATGGGAGAAAGTTGTAGAAAGTCAACCATCACTGCAGCCCTCCACCAGTCGGGGCTTTATGGCAGAGTGGCCCGATGGAAGCCTCTCCTCAGTGCAAGACACATGAAAGTCCGCATGGAGGACTCCAAGATGGTGAGAAATAAGATTCTCTGGTCTGATGAGACCCAGATAGAACTTTTTGGCCTTAATTCTAAGCGGTATGTGTGGAGAAAACCAGGCACTGCTCATCACCTGTCCAATACAGTCCCAACAGTGAAGCATGGTGGTGGCAGCATCATGCTGTGGGGGTGTTTTTCAGCTGCAGGGACAGGACGACTGGTTGCAATTGAGGGAAAGATGAATGCGGCCAAGTACAGGGATATCCTGGATGAAAACCTTCTCCAGAGTGCTCAGGACCTCAGACTGGGCCGAAGGTTTACCTTCCAACAAGACAATGACCCTAAGCACACAGCTAAAATAACGAAGGAGTGGCTTCCCAACAACTCTGTGACTGTTCTTGAATAGTCCAGCCAGAGCCCTGACTTAAACCCAATTGAGCATCTCTGGAGAGACCTAAAAATGGCTGTTCACCAACGTTTACCATCCAACCTGACCGAACTGGAGAGGATCTGCAAGGAGGGATGGCAGAGGATCCCCAAATCCAGGTGTGACAAACTTGTTGCATCTTTCCCAAAAAGACTCATGGCTGTATTAGATCAAAAGGGTGCTTCTACTAAATACTGAGCAAAGGGTCTGAATACTTAGGACCATGTGATATTTCAGTTTTTCTTTTTTAATAAATCTGCAAAAATGTCAACAATGCTGTGTTTTTCTGTCAATATGGGGTGCTGTGTGTACATTAATGAGGAAAAAAAATGAACTTAAATGATTTTAGCAAATGGCTGCAATATAACAAAGAGTGAAAAATTTAAGGGGGTCTGAATACTTTCCGTACCCACTGTATATGTATATATATATATATATATATAATATATATTTTTTTGTTTAAATTTATTATTTTAGTATATAAAGAACGTTTATTTTTTATTTTTTGAAAGAATGTAAAAATCTGTATTGTCACTTTTGATCAATTTAATGCGTCCTTTCTGAATAAAATTATGAATTTCTTAAAATAAAATAAAATGTGTAGTAATATATTTTATATCAGAAACTCTTTCTCAGAATTTTTCTTATATTAACATTTTTCTTATGTATTATATTTGTATATTGGTGTGTATTCGAATGAGGCTCCTACTGCCCAGTCAATTTGTTTCTTACACAAAAATTAAGTCCAATGAAATAGTGATACTTGAATAAATACTGGCAAGTCATGAGTAATTAATCAATAAAGATTCAGAAGTTTTTGGCTACACTGACCTAAATAAGGACTACCATATGATTCTGGGCTTCCCCTGGAGTCTCAGAGGAAAACAATTCACAAGTGTGATGTTTGTTCTCTGAGCTTCATAATCGAATTCATTCGGTCTCATAGCCTCTGATCCTCACTTACACTGATCAGAACATTTTGTCTTGAAATTATTTGGCTCGTTTCTGAATGTGCATTGGAGTCAAATGCAATTGCAGGCTTTGAGTTAGTGAGAATTGGCAGTTGTTATTTTGTTTATCCAAAGGGAATTTTGAATATACATGTCGTAATCACAAGTGTCTCACTTTCCAGGACCTTTCTGTGATTGCGTCAGTGGTCCTCATCTATAACCTTTGTAATGATTTCATATGGGAGAGTGAGAGTGGGAGTTTTCATTCAATAGATGTTCTCAAGCCGTTTCTTTTGTGCTGTTGTGAAACAGAATAAAAGAGCTTTGGCTAGAATCCTAGTTGTATCATCAGCGATGGCAAACAACAATCCTTCAGTTCTTTTAATGTTAATGAATGAACTAAAGCAAGACATTTCTACTGTATGTGCCCCACTCATCTTATAGAGATCAAAGGCTGGGAAATTACCAGTGAACAAAAGCCATTCACTCATGTTCAGTCATTGTTGTTGTTTTCAAATCATTATAATGCATTAAGAGCCAAACTGTGAATTAGAGCTTATTTGGTCTAATGGAGATTTATTTAGCTGAACGCTGATTTTTTTTTAAATTGTTTTATTGATTTATTTTTATTGATTTATTTTAAATATATTTTATTTTAATTTGTGTCCAATTAATTGAAATATTCCATTCAAAATAGTATTTGTTTATTAATTAGAACATTTAAATAAAAATAATAAATACATTAGAGTATGATTTCAAGTAATACCACAGCCTTATATTATTGTACTGTCTTAGATTTTAATTTACTTCCATTTAAATACATAGATATTTTACCCCAAAATATTCCATAATTTAAGCTGGGGACACACTACACGACTAGCTGAAACATTCTAAGACTGAACTCAACACACTTAATGACTGTTTCCATCGACTGGAACAGATTTTATTTATCTTTGACACTTGGAAAGGAGCACAAACCTAGTGACTGAGTCAGTCCACTACACAACACACTTAACGACTGGCGAGTCACGAGTGGACAAATTCTGCCGAACCAAAAAAAACTAAACAAAAAACAACTCACAAAAACCCCAGCATCTACCTGTGCTCCCGCAGCCACTCCCTTTTATTTGAAACCTATTTTACCTATTGCAATGTTAAGGTTTGTTTTACTTTTCTTAATTTGTGCTTAATATAACAGAAAACATTAGCTTATGTTGGTGTTAAATGTCACAGCAATGTGTCTTGAATAGCTATGTTTTGCATTAAGTCTGATGCTTCTCTTTCTTTTTGGAATTATTGCATGATAGACCACTGATCTATAATAGATCAGTGGAGTAGACACATTTCATTACTGTCTTTTCAGATGCCTAGGTCTGTTTAATTTTAACATTTCTAGTGCTATTTTTAAATGTTTATTCAAGCAATAATATATAAATTGTCATGTAGTCTTATGTCTTAAATCAGGGATTAAAAATGAATTGGTTCCAAGTAAAAACAGTAGGCTATTTTTGTTACATTTCCTGAGTTAGAACGAAGCAAACTAAATAAATCATTACTTAATAAATTCAAGGCACTGTAATTTCCTCATCCATTTGATACAAAACTATATATATTTACATTTAGTCATTTTATCCAAAGTGACTTACAAATGAGGACAATGGAAGCAATCAAAACCAACAAAAGAGCAATGATATACCAGTGCTATAACAAGTTTCAGTTAGCTTAATGCAGTACACGTAGCAAGGTTTTTTTTAAATAATAAATAAAAAGGAAACCTAGAATAGAAAATTAATAGAGCAAGCTAGTGTTAAATTACTATTCTTAATTGTATAATAAATGAAAAGAAAACGGATAGAATACAAACAGATTAGAAAGCAAATGAATAGAATGCAAGTCTAAAAGGGACAAGTGTTTTTCTTTTTTTTAAGAATAGAATTAAAACGGAGAGTGCTAGAGTTAGAGGGTCAAATAAAGATGGAAGAGATGTGTTTTTAGCTGATTCTTGAAGATGGCTAAGGACTCAGCTGCTCGGATTGAGTTGGGCAGGTCATTCGACTAGGAGAGAACATTTAATTTAAAAGTCCATAAAAGTGATTTTGTGCTTCTTTGGGATGGCACAATAAAGTGACGTTCACTTGCAAGAACGCAAGCTTCTAGAGGGCACATAAATCTGAAGTAATGAATTTAGGTAAAGGGGTGCAGAGCCAGTGGTGGTTTTGTAGGCAAACATCAATGCCTTGAATTTTACACGAGCAGCTATTGGTAGCCAGTGCAAATTGATAAACAACTGTGTGACGTGCATTCTTTTTGGCTCATTAAAAATTAATCTTGCTGCCACGTTCTGGATTAATTGTAAAGGTTTGATAGAACTGGCTGGAAGACCTGCCAAGAGAGCATTGCAATAGTCCAGCCTGGACAGAACAAGAGCTTGAACAAGGAGTTATGAAGCATGTTCCGAAAGAAAGGGCCTGATCTTCTTGATGTTGACTAAAGGAAATCTGCAGGACCGGACAGTTTTCGCAATGTGGTCTGAGAAAGTAAACTGATCATCAATCATAACTCCAAGGTTTCTGGCTGTTTTTGAAGGAGTTATGGTTGATGCGCCTAACTGGATGAGGAAATTGTGATGAAACGATGGGTTTGCTGGAACCACAAGCAGTTCTGTCTTGGCAAGGTTGAGTTGAAGGTGATGGTCCTTCATCCAGCAAGAAATGTATGTTAGACAAGCTGAGATGTGAGCAGCTATCATCGGATCATAGCTAATGATGCTAATGATGCCATGTAGACAGAGAAGAGAAGTGGTCCAGGAACTGAGCCCTGAGACACCCCAGTAGTTAGATGTTGCGACTTGGACACCTCACCTCTCCAAGATACTTTGAAGGACCTTATATATATATATATATATACACAGTATCTCACAGAAGTGAGTACACCCCTCACATTTTTGTAAATATTTTATTTCTTTTCATGTGACAACACTGAAGAAATTACAGCCAGCTTCTTTGGCAATGAATGTTTGTGGTTTACCCTCCTTGTGAAGGGTGTCAATGATTGTCTTCTGGACAGCTGTCAGATCAGCAGTCTTCCCCATGATTGTGTAGCCTAGTGAACCAAACTGAGAGACCATTTTGAAGGCTCAGGAAACCTTTCCAGGTGTTTTGAGTTGATTAGCTGATTGGCATGTCACCATATTCTAATTTGTTGAGATAGTGAATTGGTGGGTTTTTGTTAAATGTGAGCCAAAATCATCACAATTAAAAGAACCAAAGACTTAAACTACTTCAGTCTGTGTGCATTGAATTTATTTAATACCCGAGTTTCACAATTTGAGTTGAATTACTGAAATAAATGAACTTTTCCACGACATCCTAATTTGTTGAGATGCACCTGTATATATAATTTTATTTCAACATATTTGTGATTTATGAATTTATTTATGAAAACTTCGTTTTGAAGTATAGCTAGGCTATTCGTTATGTTCATATTTTCATTATGAAGAAAATTCTTTTTGCCTAGCCTAAAGTTGATTTAATATTCATAACAAATTTTAAGAAGATAAAAGTGAAGAAAAAATCAAATTAGCCTGTATAGATAGGGCTATAGGCAATTTTTTTTCTTAACTTTTATTAGACTGCAGATCGAAATTAAATAATTTGTGATAATCTTTCAAATAAGAGAATCACTGACAAAATTTAGGCTACTTTCTCCGACTGCAGAAAATAAATTAAACTATTTAAATTTGCAGTGTTAACTCATGACTTAAAAGAAAAACAAGAAATAACACACAAAAAGAACAGTCAGTATTTTTATTGTAATCAAGAAAAAATGTTTGACAAAATTACAAAATTAATGCTGAATGATGTTTGACAGTAAACGCATCTCCACTGCATAGCCGCATATAATCGCTGGTGTCAGTCGCAAATATTAAACATGTTTAAAAAAATCTTTGAAAACGATTGTCAAGGACAGGTTCTTGAATTCTAAGATTATAATCTTTAGACACCACACATGTGACTTTTTCTGCTGACTGCAAACAGCGACTGAGCCCAAATGGAACAGACCCGGTCCGACTGGGCACGATCCATTGTCAAGACCAAAATCCATTCATAATCGGCATGACAGTCGTGTAGTACACTCATATCATTTCAAACCCATTTGACTTTCTTTTGGAGACTAAAGACTAGGGATGCTCCGATCAGGATTTTTGCAGCCGATACTGAGTACCAATTTCTTGTCATGGTGATCGGCTGATACCGATGCCGATTTTGATGCTTCAAGCTTTATATAGATGGTTTCATCAGGCGCACACGCCTGACCCGAAGTTAACTTCCGATCTGTGTTTGTTTATCAGTCTGGCTATGGCGCTGGCTACAAACACAGTTAAAGTTAAGGTGATGAGTAGACTGAAGTTGGGCTCAGGTGGTTGTGCTGTGGGATGTGTTTTCCATACATTTATTTATTTGTGGCGCTCGCCACAATATCAAAACTGACCGATTTTCCAAAAGGCTTCGTTGAATAAACATGCTGTACTGCACCTTTAAAAATCAAAACGAGGTGCGGGTGTTTTTATATCTTTAGAAAATTTTCAATGTAATTTTAATTTAATCTTGCATGTTATATGCCTGATAAAGCAGCGTTTGTGAGCTCAGCGCTGCTTTGTGTACAGCTGTTACTGGGGAAACCTCTGTTTCTTCCACTTTAAAGAACCTCCTGCTGGCAGAGAATTAATTAGCATTTTCAGTAAGTCCGTCTGATTTAGGCAGCAAACTTATTTTGCTTTTCCTATATCCACGGGTGCTGCCGATAATCCGCGTGTCGGGTAATAAAAAATGCATTATGATTATTTGCGGGATAAAATAAATCATAAATGATGCAAATATTAACTACATTTTTTTAATAAATTTTTTTCATGAGGCAGATGATTTCGTGTGTGTGTGTGTGTGTGTTCATTCGCCTGAACGGGATGTTGCAGTGACAGAAACGGTGACATTCCAGTTAAAGTTTGAAAGGAGTAAAGCCTGTGTTAATGCTATTGAGTAGGCTAATATGGCCAAAGAAGATATTTTGTTTTATAAATAAATGTTAATTTAAGAGCAGGCCACGATCAGCATATTATGTTACCGTTATCCCTTACGGCTCTGACAAGGTTTTGTTCCGTCCTCCACGCTGTGACACCTCACAAAAGACCATTTTTAGCCAAGCAGTGCGGAGAGCCACGTCAGAACCGTGCCGTGGCTAGCTAATAAACACAAGCACTGACTAGAGCGGCCGCGATCAGCTCCAGTTCCCGTGGAGCCGTAATGCACCGCAGACGTGTGCAGTGAGGCGCAGATCAGCTCTAACGTCACTGAATCTGCTGTTAAAAATGAACCATCCATTCATCATATCATCATGCAAAACATACACGACAAATAGCAAATGTTTCATTGTTTCTCGAAACGTCATAGCATTTCCACACTGGCGATGACATGACTGCGGCACCAAATCATTTATGTCCCCACGCATCATGTACGTCGTCACACGTTGACGTCATCAAATTGCGATCGTTTCGTGAGATCGGCCAAGTTAGTGAGTACCGGTCGAGTCATAAAATGTGATTATCGGCCGATGCCGATCGATCGGAGCATCCCTACTAAAGACTAATGCACCATGAAAGATATACACTATATTTCAAGTCTTCTGAAACCAATAACTTTGTAAAATTTAAGTGAAATTTATAAATTTATGTCTGACACCTTTTCATGCACCATATTTGAATATGTGCAAGTGCAAATGAGAGGTATGGCAGAGGGGAATAAAAGTGTAGCTCTATTCATCTAAAACTCTCAAATGATTCTCAAAAATCCACAAGTTGTATCGTGACCCTTTTTATGTTTTTTACAGCCCTTGGTCACCATTCACTGTCATTGTATATGTTAATTTTTGGGGTGAACTGTCCCTTTAATGTATTGTGTTGCAGTTACATCATCTAAATTCCAAAACTTCATGGACTTTTAGCTTTGTTTGCATGTTCATGTAATCTGTTTCTAATTTCTGTGCTTGGTCATACTGAGGCAAATGAGTCAGCAATGCGGCACCCCAGAGAAGTGTGGTGAAAGTAAGATTCCCACTGTAGCCCCACTCACCAAACGTGGGCAGAAATAGAAGACTGTATTACCGGCTATATTAGGGGCCATGGCTGTTCTGTGCCATTATAAGCCTAAACCCTGACAAACAGGATTAAGCACACCAAAAACAAATTCTCATGGATAGAGTTTTATATTTTCAAAGAACTCCTAACTGACACATCATTGGATAGATTGGGATGATCCGAGGTATTCCAGCGAGAGCTAAGAAGGATCATACTGAATCCAAAGAGCTCAGCAGTAAAAGCCTTTTTCCTGGGGTGCTTGCCTGTTCTGTTCTAAATTTTTGGCTAGAAAGAGATGCGAGAGGTTGAGATTACAGCTGTGCATGGATGATGTTTGGGGCTAGGGCTTCCTAGATCACTGCCCTTGATGCTACACACAGAAATATCCAGCCTAGGCCCCAAAGCTGGTCAATTGCTTGTTATGGTTTAAGTTATATCATTGTCCTATACAGGATAATGAAAAAAATAGAGGGAATAACAACAAAAGGTCAAACAAAGGGTTTAATGCATTGTCCTGCGGCATTAGTGTGCTAAGGGCTTAAAAAAAGTCTGAAAGCATAGAGATGCCATTAAAAGGAGAGTCGAGTTGGGTGTATAGCAGCTAAAAGCATAAAAGCCTGGATTGTACTCCACACATGTGCATTTGTTTTCCCTGTTGGAAAAACATTGTTGACTCATGGTGATGTTTTCTTTTACACACTCATTCTGTTTAAGAGTCTGAACTGTGGGTGCAAACATCCGCATGTCCCATGTACCAAAACAGTTGCACCCGTCGCTCACAGTCATCCGGATATGGGACTTTTGGAGCTACTGGCCAAGCTGGAATGTTAGGGTCGAAAGATGTTAACATAATCAGCTTTAAATAATAGCGTCTTTGCACTGCAATGACAACACAGAAGCTGTTACTGAACCAAAAGATGCATTTATATGGACTGTTTAATGCTGCACAGAGGCACTGTATTTTATGCAAGCTGAAGAAAAATGGAAGGCTATGACAGTGGTTTAATCTATATACAGTGGGTACGGAAAGTATTCAGACCCCCTTAACCAAACGTCTTCCATTTAAGGCTTATGGAGGCCACTGTGCTCTTAGGAACCTTAAGTGCAGCAGCATTTTTTTTGTAACCTTGGCCAGATCTGTGCTTTGCCACAATTCTGTCTCTGAGCTCTTCAGGCCGTTCCTTTGACCTCATGATTCTCATTTGCTCTGACATGCACTGTGAGCTGTAAGGTCTTATATAGACAGGTGTGTGGCTTTCCTAATCAAGTCCAATCAGTATAATCAAACACAGCTGGACTCAAATGAAGGTGTAGAACCATCTCAAGGATGATCAGAAGAAATGGACAGCACCTGAGTTAAATATATGAGTGTCACAGCAAAGGGTCTGAACACTTAGGACCATGTGATATTTCAGTTTTTCTTTTTTAATAAATCTGCAAAAATGTCAATAATTCTGTGTTTTTCTGTCAATATGGGGTGCTGTGTGTACATTAACGAGGAAAAAAAATTTACTTAATTTTAGCAAATGGCTGCAATATAACAAAGAGTGAAAAATTTAAGGGGGTCTGAATACTTTCCGTACCCACTGTATATAGTCTTTGCCAATTTGGTTAGCCAATATTAAAATATTAAACATAATTAAACATATTAAATAATTTTTTTTATTTTATTTGACCATGCAGCTAATTTACAACTGTCTTTATTTATTAGTTATAACTACCACTACTACTACTAAGTAATGATAATGATGATAATAATAATAATAGACTTTAAAGCAGTCTTAGTTGGTTTCAACAGCAGCATTAAGAGATGTTTTCATGAGATGAAATCTAATATTGCTGTTAAAATGGCCATGTATGACAAAAATCAGTACCGTCGCAAGGGCTGTGCCAAGTGTGCGACCGCACTTTTAAACTTTTAGGCTGGTTTGCCTCAGTGGTCCAACAGCACTCGTCAATGTCAAAATGATCGAGATGGCCAATCAAATGAAAGAAGGCGGGTCTTACTGTCACTGTCACAACGCAACGAGAGTTCGTGGAAAGATGTAAGTAGTACTGTATTAAACTGTTTTACGATAGAAATGTTCAGCGACCGACAGTAATAGACTATCTAGTGATGCAAACTACTCAACTTTTTATGAAATTTCGCCATTTTGAATTGAAAATATGCGATCATGATTCATGTAAATCATAAATGAACGTGACGAGATGTTTGTGTTTTTGACTATTAGACATGTGAATGTGCACATTTTAAAATAAAATATTATTTTTTAAATGGTGTAAATTGATTACTACTTCCTATAACTACAAACCTAGAATTTATTTTAGCATTCTTATTTACTTATTTAATTGATTTATTATTATTATGCAGTAGATCTTACAATTCTTATGAGCGTGTGCGTGACCGTGATTCGTGCGCAAGCATGTCAGTGAGCACGGCATCACAATTGATCAGATGCTTGTTAAAGTTGCATTCGTTACTATAGCAAACCCCCCTCACACACACACAATGGCAGAGGGCCTCGCACGTCAACTTCACCCCCAC
>NW_015505310.1:1985721-1985954 GCF_001515645.1 Sinocyclocheilus grahami | reverse complement strand
TTTATTATTATTATGCAGTAGATCTTACAATTCTTATGAGCGTGTGCGTGACCGTGATTCGTGCGCAAGCATGTCAGTGAGCACGGCATCACAATTGATCAGATGCTTGTTAAAGTTGCATTCGTTACTATAGCAAACCCCCCTCACACACACACAATGGCAGAGGGCCTCGCACGTCAACTTCACCCCCCCCCCCCCCCCCCCCCCCTCCCCCCCCCCCCCCCCCCGTGTAG
>NW_015505310.1:1961761-1985658 GCF_001515645.1 Sinocyclocheilus grahami | reverse complement strand
CCCCCCCCTTGCAACGGCCCTGACAAAAATATTTACAGTATCATTTTTGGCCAGGTTGTGAACAAAAAACAAAACAAAACAAAAAAAGTCTATGCCAGGGTTTGCAAAGTGGGGGTTGCAAGTATTAAAAATATTGACAGTTATGATATACCCCTTTTTAAAAAATTTTTTATGTGATTATGCAACTAATTTACAACTGTCTTCATTTATTAGAGTTAAAACCACCACCATTAATACTACTACTAATAGAATAAATAATAATAGATTGGTTTCAACAGCAGCAATATGAGATGTTTTCATATGAGATGAAATGTAATATTGCTGTTAAAATTGATATACTGTATATGACAAAAATAATTACAGTATAATTTTTTATAATTTTCTTGTATTTTGTAAAACAAGTGATTGTCATTGTTAGCATCTTATTTTTTAATCATTTAGGCAAGATTTCTTATCGAATTTTAATAAAATGATCAGTAAACCAAACAATATTGCCCTATCAACATTGACCAGAATTGTAATATTGCCACATTCTTAATCGGTTTACTCCATGTTAGATGAGGAAAATCATGTGTAAAGCCTGGGGTTTCATGTTCATAATCTCTTCAGTGCTCTTGCGCTGCTGTTGGGGCACTGATGATGAACGCTAGTCATCAGACTGAAGCCGTGAGGGCTGTTGTCATATTAGGTGATTTAGTTCACAATTCAGCTTCATTAAGCCAGTAAAATGAGTTGTAGTGGCATACAGATAAAGTGTGTTTTGCAGCTGGAATGAATTATCTTTTTTAGGTCTCCTTCAGAAATCACAATATGCTGATTTGGTGCTCAAGAATGTCAATGTTGAAAATAGTTGTGCAGCTTAATATTTGTAGTTGAAATTGTGATTTTCTTTCTGGATTCTTTGATCAAACAAAAGTTCAACTGCATTTAATTTAAATAGAAATCATTATAAATATTCATTATAAATATGTCACTATTAATTGATTTAATGCGTTCTTGTTGAAAAAAGAAAAAATCTCACCCTAAACTTTTGAACCGTGGTGTGTAAACCGCAATATAAACATCTGTTATTTTGTGTATAAAAGTAACATTTAATCATGCAAATATAAACTTGTTTTCTGTTTGGATTTCAAATTTTTTAATGCCCTATTTTAATTGAGCAGTTTTTTGTTATTCTTTATGATTTATTATTATTTTCAGAGTCTTATATGGCCACTTGAGAGGGATGGTACTCTTTTGTTAAATACCGAGTTGAAATCGAAGGCGGAGAGACACAGGAGGAGGGCTGGATTTTCAAATCCTCGTGCTGTCGGGCCAAATATGGAAGGAAAGGTAGCTTCTGGTAGCTGAAAATTGCAGCTAAAATTCCTTGTGTTGTGGGCATTCCTGCATGCTCTTAAACTAGGATTGTATGTGTGGGTGGGCTTACTGAACGTCCTGAACATGCAAGCCAAAAAAACAACTTCAAAAATGAGAGTTATGAGTTTGTCCAGCTGTTTTAGCGTTTTATAAAAGTCGTTGTTGTGATCCACAATCCTATTTACCGGAGGGCAGTCCATCATGTTAATGGCTGAGGCTGATAGGATGTTTTATTGGATGCTGTGGAGTGAATTTGCATCGTGTCAGAGTGTCCCATGAGGATGACAGATGCTGATTTAATAAATTGCATTATACACACTAGTCGCTTCCTGAGATCAATAGCGGACTACATAGAAAGTCCTGCCCCATGGTATAGCGTTGTGGGGTACAGTTAGTCCCCAATCTCTGCAAAACACAACACACACACACACACACACACACCTACCAGAACAGACTCCGGAATAGATCTCAGCCTAGCTATTCCTTAGGGTGTTCGCATCTGTGTGGTTATTGTTAAGGCAGAGCTAAAGCAGCCTACTTTGGAGAATATAATACAAAACAAGTGTAACTCCCTGTAGGCAGTAAACTTCTGACAGAGAGTAAATCAGGACTGCTTCGTATTGCGCTTATTATAAGCACAATTTTAATGATTTAGACCCATTAAGTGCATCAGCGCTAAACCAATAGTATAAATAAAAGCACTCGTCTCCTGAAGGCCTTTGACTTCAAAGGATATATCGTTAAATGTTCGTATGAATTATTTAAGCCTATGGCAAGACGAGAGACCAGCCAAGTCAATGGCACATCAATCATTCACAACTTAACATGCGCCTGTCTAACTGAGTTTGGCAATGCAGAATATTCCCTGGAAACAATGAAATGGCCGGAAAGTAGAGAGAAAAGAATGGAAAGATGTAGAAAATACACAAAAAGATGTAGGCAAAATTATGGGGAATGCAACTGAGAATTACAGAGGAGATAATGAGAGAAAAAACACACAATGGAAATTTGGAGGAAGTAAAGTGAGTCGATGGTAAGTGCAGAAATAATTTAGGGATCCTCATACGAAATTCAAGTCAGTGTTTTGGATTGTTTTTCGCCTCACTTTATCACAGATGTGGCTGCTTGCTTGCATTCCTCGTGCTTTGGATTCAGAATGGCCTGTTTCTCTTGGTCATCTTCTTACTTAACAGCGTAAAGCCAGCATGAGATGGGTTAATGACAAATAAGAATGCCAGAAAGGGCAGGGAAAATTTAGTTATACGTTAATTGAATAAATGTGAATATGCATAATTTATTAGATTTTTTTTTTCAGAAAAAAGTTCTTAATATATATTTTCAAGGTAAACACTTAAAAAAAAAAAAAATAAATATCAAGAATTATTCATAAATAAAAAAAGAGTCTAAACTAGCCTTTCCTTGTCATACAAAATGTCAAATTTTCTGGTGTTTTAAGAGACTCTGATATTATGTACTGTTTTAAGTGGTGTTAAAACAGTATGGTTTTATCCTGTTCTAATAAATTAATTTAGAAAATTTACATTAATGCTTTTAATGTATTTTGGAGAAATGTATATATTAGGACAGGAATATGCATCATGTCATTGACCAAGATGCGTAGCAGATACATACATTCCCTTCCGCCATGACACTCCCTGTGAGAAATACCGCAAGCAGAGTGATACAAACACTGATACTCTACATAATACAGTGAGCTTTTAATACAGTAATACAATAAGCTTTCAATGATGCAACTCAACATTCCTTCGTTACTCTAAAGTGACGTTTTAAGAGGGTTCAGTTGTTAAACTGTCAACTTGAGATTTGAATCTGTGGTGGAATGAAGTATTTATGCACAAAAGAGGGTTTTTAAAGACACTGTTGTTTTTTCTTATGTATTTGCATACTTGTGCCATCGACCTGCTGCCTGATGCCTACAGCCATATCACACAGCTATATGTGTGTGTGTATATATATATATATATATATATATATATATATATATATATATATCTATCTCATGGCTATTTCTGTTTTGCACAATACAGAGTTAAAAGGCAAAAAGTGAAGGTGAATTCACCTAAATGTATTTTTCATTAGGCATTGAGTTACCTTTCTGGTCCATCTGTGAACATGCAGTGTACATCAGCATGGCCTCAGTCTGCACTTAAGACCATATGAAGGTCTTCATGTTAAATAGACCCTCTGATCCTCGGGTGTTGTGTGGTTTCATTGGGCCATGGACAGTGATGGTGGTCTTATAGGCCCTGATCCACCTCAGCAAAGAGAGCTCAATGCTAAAAAATGAGCTTGCATGCATACATAACCTTATCCTGGGATTCCACAAAAGAGACTCACTCAACCAAAATTAAATTACTATTATTGAATCATAATTTGAGTCACAAGTTAAGTCAGTGAGTTTGTTTGGATCGGTTCTGAAAAGATCTATGTGAAAATAAGCATTAGTTAAAGGTCCCCTGAAATGCTTAGAAACACGCAGCGTTACTCTGTGTTGACGTCATTTTAACTGAAACAGGAAGACAGGGCGGGACATATCAAGCAGCCCCGCCCCTTTTAAAAATAGCCAATAGCGTTCGTTTATATCACAGCTTGGGCTAGAGCCGTTGAGCTCTGTAAAGCCACGTTTGACAGGGTGTGCCAGCCACAATCTCATCCATATTGCTATAAAATATTTACATTCTGTGTAGAATTCAAATAGCTCCGATACATTTTGTGGTCTGCGCCGACTCGCGCATGTGATCCGCTCCGTGCTATCGTGTCTCTAGACCGGAGCAGAGTGTGTGTGCGGTGCGGTGGTTAGCGTGACACAGCACGAAACCAGACTTCTTTTTTTCCTCAATGGAAAGCATATTTACAGTTTGAATCGTTCCCTGTACCATATATAGTGCACTACGTGCCATTCACTGTACAGAAAATACTAATTCTGTGGACAAGTGACCGATTTCAGCTGCGGCTTCAGCGTCTATTTTATAGTGTTGGGGGCGGGCGCTTTGGATTCTAGAGAGCATTTGATTGGACAGAAGGTTTGATGAGAAGCTGAAGTACGATGTGACGTCAAAAAAAAAATCGTTGAGCCTTTTTGGCGGAAGTGACGAACTGCAAGCTTTGAATGCTTATATCTTCCAAATGCGAATTTTGTCACTGTTTTGGAGCACACTGCCTTATAGATAACCTTAAGACTAACATATTGATACTAACACCCAAAAAAATTTTAATTTTGATTTCATGTGGACTTTAAGCAGTTTTGGTCCTTGACATTTCCAGATCCCATTCACTTTCATTATACTGAAAATAAAGAGAGTGGACTGGATATTCACGCTTGTGTTTCATGGAGGAAAGAAAGTCATACAGGTTTGGAACGACATGAGGGTGAATAAATAATGACTGTTTTTCCCCAATACAATGAGTCACATATTTTGCAAAGAGAGGCTTTCATAATGTTCTAAGAAGAAAAAGAACTATTTTGCCAATTACATAAGTGAGGATCGTCACACAGAGGTGAATGCAACAGATTTTTCCTCAGTTATGGATTCAATTATGGCCACTGGCCATACAGAATTTATGAGTCTATTTCATTTATTAGTGTAGTGATTCCAACGGCACAGAAACTTTGCCAGCTTTCAACTAGATTTCTTTGAGCTGTATTTCATTGCTTGTTGGCTGGAGATTCTAAAAATCGCATGATGCTTTTCTTCTGTGCTGCTTGGAAAATGGGGTTTTGAGGCAAAAGTGTCATGGGCTGATTTTGTTTTCCTTGGTTTAATTGCAAAATATTCCGTAGGAGCCAAAAACATTTTCTTAATGAGACAATGAAACCTTTATTCAGAATCAGGGTTATTATCATTAACTATAACTAAACCATAAAATTTCATTTACATGAAATAAAACAAACATTAACTGAAATAAAATAAAATATAAAAACCTTAAACTTATTTTATAAACTTTATTTCAGCTAGTTGCCAAAGCAACATTTTTGCCAAAGCAACATTTCTCATTTTCTTTTAGTACATATATAGACATAATGTAAAAAAATCCCCCAAAATAAATTAAAATCACAACAAATACTAAATACTTAAAAAACTTTAAATTGAAATAAAATACTAATAAAAAAATGTGTATGTTAGTATATTAGTGATACTAACATGACACACTGATATTTTGAGAAATCATTTAAAAAAATTTAGAATAATATGCTTTATTTTAAAAGACAGAGTATATCACTGTTTGTAAAATAGGTTTCTCTATGGTGCATTGTACTGTTAGTTCCTGGATGGCCATGAACAGTCTTTTTGCTGTAACCTTATATGTAAATACGAAAAGTTAAGAATTGTATGGCTGATGAGCATTTAGACTGTTGGCTTATCTGGCAGGATACAACTTATTCAATGATATGGATGGCTGACTGAACACAATGAGTTTTTTTTTTTGTCTTAGCACCCTCAATCAGAGCTTTGAAATTAATGCCTGTGGAGACAGTGTAGATAAAACATGAAGAGAGTCAGTCAGAAGTGATACCAATCACATGTAGTGGCGCTGCTCCTACTTCTTTTTCCCGGCGGTCTTCCTCATGTCTTGGCAACGTGGGGAACTGGCAGTGTCAATTTATCAGAGAACAAAAGAGACACTATGTGGGTAGGGAGTGCGTCTTTAGGCCCTTGGAGGGGAAACAGACCCCCCACCTCCTACCTGTGCATTCAAACAGGATGCCGGATGCATCACGTTCTTCAAACAGACAAGTGGAACCTCATAATTAGCATTTTTGAACTTTTACTTTTGTTTGTTTTTCTTGTCTTCTTTTTAAGTTTTCTATTTATGTTGTGTATATGCATTCGATATTATTCCAGAGCTCAATGTCCTAGAAAGTTTCGAGTAAAATTAGTGGTGGTATACAGTATATATTGTGGCTATGATAGAGATTTTGCTAATTTTGTCTATATTGCAGTGTGTAAATACAGCGCAGGCCTAGAGATGCACCGATCGATCGGCCAGGGATCGGAATCGGCTGATTTTTCTCATGATCAGCCCGAATCGGTGACCGGCCGATCAGTCTAACTTCTTTCCGATTCCGAGCCGATCTGTTTTGTTACCAGCAGGCAGCGGCACAGGCAATAACGTCAGCCGCGCATTCTCGCTCTCTTCTCTCTGACGACCCCTTCTCTCACACACACGTCTCATTCGCTCCGGTTAAATAGTGCTTGTATTGCACATTATTTTAGTCATTCCCGCAGGTTTCGCACTTACACCAAAAGCACTCGCACCACCACTGATCTATATTAGTGGAGCGCACAATCCGCGCTTAGTCTCAAACAGCTTGTGAGCCACAAATACCAAAATGAGAGGCTAACTGTGCTAAACAGTCAAATACATTCAAAATTATGTCAAAATGCCCGTCTTGGCGAATATCCAGTTAAACACAGTCAGTTTTGGAACGTTAAACCGTATATTGGGTCCGTGGATAAACTCTTAAAGGGACCGCAGTCCAATATTCCTGCTGCTGTCTGCCATGTTAATCAAAGAACAAAAGACTGAATACGTTTTATAACTTTAATGGTAAGCATTAATCTGTATTTAATTTTTACAATGAAGACTACAGAAATTAAAATCAAATGTAAAATAACACTGAATGTGTTATTTTACATTTGATTACTTTAATTTCTGTAGTATTTCTTACCTGAATAAAAACTTACTAAACCTGAAAAACTTAGTTTCATAGCTCTCTTTATTCTATTGCATTTATTTGTGCTGTTGTTTGCAATTTTTGTATTTGTTCTTATTTTATTAATGACTTTTTACTTGTTTTTTTTTATGAAAATAAAACTTTGCACTATAGAAAAGTAGATTTTTGTTTGTATATGCGGTCAATTATAGTTCTTAAAGAAAATCAGAATCGGCAGATCACACTAACAAAAAATCGGAAATCGGAATCGGCCAAGAAAATTGCAATCGGTGCATCTCTACGCAGGACTGCTAAAAGTTTTGACATGTTGAAAAGAAATATGCTTAAGAAAATAAAGCATAGGACGTGCTTGATGTTAAAAATGTTATTAAGAGCAATAAGCCACGAAAAGAACTCGTGCTGTCTGGCATAAGCACACGCACAGAAATCTGCATGCAATCCTGAATTTAGTTCTCCTTTGTGGCTTATTGTGCTTGAATGGTCAAATACACACAAAATTATGTCAAAATGCCCATTCACGCGGTGGGTTATGTCTTAGGTGAACGTAAACAACTGGGGAAAAATCTAATTTGTCTCAGTATATTAGATCCCTAAAGTAATATCAGTCTAATATGCTTGCTGCTGTTAATGTTTATAAAACAACAATAAGAAAATCACACACTTCTCTTGACACTATAACATTAGTAGCCTTATATTTAATTCATACAGTGAAGACCCTCACAGTGCTTTTGATTATTCAGTTGCTGTATTACAGTATTTTGTCTTTATTTGTCATATAGTGTGATATTGTTTGCATTTTTGTTATTATTTCTTAATTAAAAAGATAAAATAAAATAACAAAACAACTATATTGTTGTGATATTGTTGTTGTGAACTATTAAATAAGCATTTGATCATCAGTCACCCCTAGTACAACGGAGTACTTGGCAGAGAACATCAACATTACTGACATTATAGTTTTTTGTATTGCTTTATAATAACATTTCTATTAATGTATGTAGGGAAACAGTATATTGTACTTGCTTCCTTTTTAAATCAACTGTTTTTTACCTTCATAATTCATTCAAAGGTAATATGTGTCTGGCAAAAATGTTGTTAGTTAATTAATTAATTTACAAGTACAAATATTACATGTGATTGAAAGATATGGTTTAAAATTTTTATTTAAAATAGTATTTATTTTTATACTACAGGACGATGCTCATTTCTACTATGAATGAATGAATGAATGAATGACTGAATTAATTTACAAGTTCAAACATGTGGTTTAAAGATATAGTTTAAAAATGTTATTTAATGTTATTTATTTATTGTTATACAACAGGACAATTTCATAATCATCAAATCATAGTTAATATAAACAAAATGTATCTATTTACAATGTAAATTATTGTTCCTTTGTCACCAAGATGTCCTCATACATCTTTCTATCTTTGTCGTTCAGGTTTGTGATCATCTGGTGATTGGCTTTTGCTCCTGAAAAAGAATCAGGTAAATATTAAATACTTTTTTTTTTTGCTCTCCTGTCATTCCTAATTTTTCTAATTAATTATCTTCATGAAATCTAACACTGCATTCTAACCAGTGCAGTCATCTACCTGCACCAGTTTGTCAAATGCTGCATGACATGTCCTGCAAGACCAACAGCCAATCAGAACATATTTGACATTTAATATGTTGTTGTGAGAAACAGGATATTAGACCAATGAGTTTTCCCGGTGGGCGGGGCTAACCATTGTTATGATGTAGAATAGAAAGCAAGTGTAAGAGTAAGGCTATGTTCACACTTGGCGTCTTTTTTGACAAGAAAAAGTTGACAAGGGCGTTTTTTTTAGTGAAAAAAAAACAACCTGGCAGCGTTTCTGTTACAAATAGCAGCCGAGGACGTCTTTTGTTGCTTTAGCAACAGCTGCAACAGTAGCCTAGCGCTGTGTGGTGCAAAAATGTAGAGAAAGAGGAAATTGGCTCTGCGTTGGCTTTTGAAGTTAACTGGGGAAGAGAATGTCGGTTTACAATGACGTTTGTGGGTGCACGACATTATATGGGGAAGGAACCAGTATGGTGCTTACAACAATTTAGTCCAGGAGCTCCGGTTAGATGATGCACAGTTTGCGGCATATTTTAGACTAAACCTTAAAACATTATTATTATACTAAATATTTTGTGCTAATATCATAAAACTCCTTGTGCTCCGAAACTAGTACGATCAGTTTATCTACCGGCACCTTCTCCATTTTTTCTTGTTCTTGTTGTTATGGAAACGACCGGTCTCGCTACTCGCTTGTCATTGGTCAGCTGTCAAAAAGGCGCTTGACATGGGGCGGGTTTTTTTTCCAGAAAAGTTCAACTTTTTTCCACTTGAAAAGACGCTCTGAGCTGCAGAAAAAGACGACGGTGGCGTTTAAAAATGCGCTCGGGACTTTTTTGAAAACACGGTTTACTCCATAGGATTATAATGTAAAACAGACGCTGGCTGTGAACACACCCTAATTCTAAAGTGTAGTTTTTATATTGTTTTGTCTCCATCCATGTGTTTTTTGTCTCACTGCGGTTTAAAAGTGGTATGAGCTGGGCTTACCAGTTCATTTTGTTCTTTTACGTAACTTTTGAATGCTTTACATTCTGTACACTAAGAGCTGCCTCACCACACTCCTGTCGTAAACACACACAGAGAGAGAGGCTAACTTACATAAACTGGCCTGAATGTCAGAGAGGCCAGCGGCAGGACACAATGCCATTTCTCTGATGTACGGCCTAGTTCCCGTCTCATTGCCTTTCCCGTGAAACAGACTCACTTTTGCTCAATTTGCTCAGAAAATCAAAAAACAGCAGAATATGATGCATTTAGTTACATAATCACATACTTGCAGATTGCCACCCAATTGCCCCTTCCACTTCACTCAGAGGACATGAAGGTTCCCAGGACATGCTTCTTCAGATCTTGAGAGGCTTGAAATGCATGACATTTATTGTACATAAAGAGGAATGTGAAGTGGAAAGGTCTTTAATGCCATTGTAACATCAAAATTGACTCTATTTACTTAATGTACTTTTTTTTCTCATTGAATGATGCATTATGCAAACCTTTTGCCTGACATCACAAACCCGTCCTGTCCAACCACCTACTGTACAGTAGATAGGGTTGCACTAGCCATTCATGGAACGTGAAGTCCACACTTGTGGCTTAGTAACTACTAGCTAGTTTATAACCCACTGTGTATTCAAAGGATAGGTTTGCCATTTTCAACCAGCTTTGTATTGTTACAATACCAGTAGTATAATTATGCAAATTATAAATATGTACTCTTTTTTTCCATGTTACCTGCAACCAGAAATGATTTTGGTGAGCAAAATTGAGTTGCCAGTTGATCCAAAAACACATAATTTTAGGCATCATCTGTCTGGCTTTTGACCACAGTTCAAACTTTCACATTTTTGCATCTCTGCCCATGGACAGTCAGCAGAGGGGTGTTGCCAAAATCAAAAGTGCATTATGGGTGTTGAAGTTTTTGGCAAAATGGAACACCACAGCTCTTTTCCTCTGTCTTCTGTAGATAAGAAAAGATTTAAAATATTTTTCGCGTTCGCTGTTAACATGAATTTTTGGCATCCACTACATGGAGCAATGCATACAAGATTGTTTAGATCAAGTGTGTAGTGCAGAGCCGCTTTCATTTATTTACATAATGTTCTTTTATTACATAAGGTGTAAATTATGCCATCGCCATCACCTATGTCTAAAGGATTGAATTCTGTCAGGTAAAACATGAGCTTATTTATGCAATTCAATCAATCTACTGTTTTATTCCGACCACTGGTCAGAGGCTTCTGTAAATGGTTCGTTTAAATGTAGAGTTATGTTTTATTTAAGCCTAATAGTGCAAACCACAAATGTTTAGAAGTGTGTCACAACTAGACTAAATTGTAACTTATGTACAACTAATGCAACCGGTCACTGGTCCTATTATGGAAAAATGTTTTTCTGTGTGAAAAAAAATAATAAGAGAGAAAAAAAGTTATGTCGAGGCATTTACAATGCAAGTGAATGGGGCCTATTTTTGAAGGATTTCTAAGTAGAAATGGAAAGCTTATCAGTTTTATAAAAGCACTAACACTAATTCTTCTGTTAAAGCTTGTGTATTATTTGAACTGTAAAGCAGTTTAAATCATTTTACAGTTGTTGTAGGCGTTGAGTTGTCATGGTAACAAAGTTGTAAAATTGGACATAACTACACAGAAAAGGTAAAAAAAAAATCACTCTAAAAATAATTTGAACTCATTATTTAAATCTTGTGACTATACTACTGTAGTATTTTAACAAAATGGCACTATTCACTTCACTGGAACACTGATTTTTGCTTGTTTTAAAGAAAAGGATTGACGAGAAGAAATACATTTTTTGCAGTAAGCAACATTTTGCCACAAAATTTGTCAGTTCAGCTTAACTTATACTGAACCCAAAATATTACAACATGTTGTCTTGCATCGGAAACACACACATATAGTCTTCCTCTGTAGGCAGTGCATTAGGTTTTGAAGCAGTCTTTAAGTTAATTTTAGATTTGCATGAAGACTCATGTCAGATGTCTATTATGATTCTGTCATTGTATGATAGATGTGTTGAAACATATTATGTTATGAAACGTATTCTAGTTATTTCACAGTTGCAGTGAGATCTCTGAGGGCAGGCGCCTCCATTACACTAAATGAATTTGTTTTTGCGTGTACTGATAGCACTAAACGCTTCTCACCTCTTAATTGATTTTCTCATTCATCTCCGGGGAGTGTTGTTCACAGTCATGGATGCTTCTTAAGGAGCCACGTTTTTAAACCGGCAGCAGTGCGGACAATCAACCCCCCTCTCCACCCGAAACTAAGACGTTGCCCTCAGAACTAATAATGGGTTTTAGCGCATGCTTCTCCGATTGATCTGCTAAAACTATAAGTGCAAGCAGAACAAATCCCTGTAATGATTGCCTCAGGAGGGGAGCCAGTGCCGCGCTAAAAGTGTGTGTGTTTGCCGGCTCATAGTGCCACTCACACAAATTATCTCCCCACTGTACACCTCCTCAAAAAACTATTTTCCGATTCATTCAATCAAACTATGCTCTCCACTCTTGTGTCCTATGTAGTTGGAAGTCCAATACTCTTGAAATCTGAGGTTAGATTTTTTTCTTCAGAAACCTGTTGTTAAACACACTCAGTCAATTATAGATCTATAAGCTTCATAAACCCACAGCAGCGAAAGAGAGACAGATGGGTAAAAGCCCATGAGTTTGCAAGATTTTATTTGCTGATGCTGCTGTGTTGAGCAGGTGACGCTAAGACACATTAACATTTTTACTTGTTTACATTTTTTAACCTCATGGTCTGTTTGGCTTACTTTAAAGTTTTTTTTTTTTTGGTCATGTTGAATCAACCATAAAGAACATTATATGTTGCTCTGACCTCAATACAGTCTGCATGAAAATAAAGTTTGCACTATCTATTTCCTAATAGATAGTTATTTATATTATTGTGAACAATTTATTCATGCGTATGATTTATTTATTCAAAGTCGGCATAAGGCCTGTTCACATCATCACGAATGTTCTAAATGAAAATTCGCCCTGGTTTCCGCATATGATTTGGCTGTTCAGACCTATGTGTGAAAAAGGCAGACGGGCTGAATAAAAATGTAAATTCATTCTCTGACAGTAGGTGGTGCTTACAGAAAAGCAGAAATACCCAGGCTACTCCTGTGGACAGAACGCTACACAGCTTTCTGCTTCTGATACCCGATTGTCAAAAAAGTCAAACGGTATTTACATATTTTCTAACAGTCGTTCAGAGTTTTGTATTTGCTAGGGTGTATATCAAATAACACCAAAATACAAGAGTACAGACACAAGAGGGCCGGTCCTGTGCTATTTACTGTCATTTAGCAAAATAATGTTCGTAAATGGCACCAAGTCAGTGCATTTCAGTGCATCTGAAATCACATTCCGAGTAGGTACTACACACATTTCATGAGGAATGAACTTCGCAGTCATTATAAAGTGTGTTCTATATAGTATGAATGTAATCCCAATGTACTTCATCCACCGTGTTGCCTTTGGGCCTGTTTATACCTGGTCACTTTTCTCTGATAGGATTGCTATCTTTTTTTGTTAAAACGGTTCTATTTACACTTGGCCACATAAATGTTTCTCCGCAAAACGGATATAATGTTGTGTTTGCGGAACGATGTATGTTATAATACATTGTGTACACTCACTAAACAAAGAGTGACAGAGACAGTGACAGAGCAGAGCCAATTCATGAAAGAACAATATTTAAAAGCACACGTCCAGTTTTGTGTGAGTGAAGGAAATCCGCTTGGGAGTGGAGAGATTCGTCCTTGCGCACATGGATTGGGTAACATTATGCGATCTCGACACTGTCATTAAGATCACACTATAGAAACCGCCTAAAATTAAGTATAAAGAAGAGAAGAAAGCGGCCCTAGGCAGGATCAGCCACTGCCAGATGCAGTTAGAAATGTACTAAAAACAAGCCTATCGCAAGACATCTGGTGGGGGGGGGGCACCTGGGGTGGCCAGCCAAATTTCAGGGGGGGCCGGTGCCACCCCTGGCCACCACATAGACACGCCCTGATTAAACGCAAATCTTACCGGTTGCACCAAATTTTCCGCATCGCATATATTTTCACAATATTTGTTATTGTGTGAACAGGCTTATAGGCTTTTAAGAAGTGTGACTGGTTTCTAGTACATAAACTTTGTTTAGAAATTAGTTTGATGTTGAAAAAATATCATCAACATAATTCCAAAATAATAATTGACATGAGTTAATGTTTACGGTTTGTAGAAACTCTTAGCATGTTAAAATTAATTGCTTTATTCATGTTTTTCTCTATAAGTCACCAAACAGTGCACAAAAAAATGGAGCATGTTTGATGAGTGTTATTAAGTTAGCTTGGGTTTTTGGCCTTTTTGTACACTTTATTGATAAGGACACATGGATAAGAGACAGGAAACAATAGTGAGAAGAAGGGGGAACAGGGTCAGAAATGGCACAAGGCAGCATAATGTGTCAAAAAACATATTTACCACCAAGCCACACTCTAGTTTTGTTTTTAATAAGACACTTTATCTCGTTTACTCCAGTTTAGAATTTCCAAAACACTATTTCTCACTTGAATTTATATTGACTTTCCAATAAGACCCTATGTCAAGCGATATAGTACTTTTTCTTCCCCAGCCTGCCTCGATACTGTCGGAAACATGTTCTTCTCAAACAGAACTGAGGCATCAGTTGTACATGTTCATGTGTGCGTGTGTTTGAGAGCTGACACATGCCCAGTGGTGTTTGTTTTTCAGGGCATGACTTGACCGTTGCTCGGAATTTCATATCGCCGGCCATCTGAGAGATGAGCTTCAGGGTCCTCTGTCACGTTATGCCTGTACCACAGCCCTGAGCTCACAGCCGGATATATTTTATTTTTTTTGGTGTTTCTGTGGGGCTGAACAAAACACCAGCATTTTAGTCCAAATACTAATCACTTAAAGTAGTTCAACTTTAGTCATGCTACTCTATGGAGTAGTTGTGCTATCTCTTTTTGTATTTATTGATAAAGCTAGTGAAGTACAACTAGTAGTAGGTGAAGATCACACGCATTTAACAGACATTCCACACATAATAAAGAAGACCTAAAATGCAGTAAGAAAAAAGGTAAAGGCTGTCACTGTGGCACTACCCTTATACCTTTGAACCTTATTTACCCTAAAGTGTATTTATTAGTACCCAAAGGGTACATGTAAGTAAATTTCGAAAGGATACCTCCATGAATAGTGAATAGTATATCAGTGAATAGTTTTTGTTTTTATACTTGAATAGGTCTTTTCAATGCTACTTTTTAGGAAAAAAGAAAGAAAAAAAAAACATTACACTAATTTATAAAATATAGTTACATTTAGTAACTAAAAATCACTACTGTGATTTCACATTTAAATAAATAAACAGTAATATTATGGTACGTTTTGTAGTTTTTTGTTTGCTTGTTTCTCAGTGCATTGACTGAATCTTTTGTGTAAAAGTCCTGTGTGGTCTGGACAAACATGTTGTAGTAAATTCGACTGGTGAGACAGACATAACTTCCTTTTATTTCATCCTGCTGTTCCTGGCGACCTATCAGGTACAGGCTGTGGGGGTCATTTAGCTGTGACATCGACACAATAGTGACCATAGCGACATAATTGTGTTCTGTACAGTACATACCGAATCTTACTTACGTGAATGAAGACAAACAGTGCACAGTCTGATGTCAGATAATTTTATAGAACTTGTCTAAAACAAGCTCAAATGACCAGAAGTTTTTTAGAGAGTGACTCATTCTAAACTGATTAGTGGAGAAATGTTATCTGTTCGGTATTCACCATAGGTCATTCATTTATTAATTCATTTAGTAAAACTACTGGCATTTATGGCCATTTCTAAGGTAAATGAACCATGGTGAATTAGGTACTCATGACACAACCCACCCGTTCTGTGAGATGTGAGCAGTCCCCAGACACTTATTCACTGAAGGAACTCTGACTTCACTTGAAAGCAGAACATTCCCATTGCTCGGTTTCTGTAGCTGTCATACATACTGTCAGAGTGTGCGTTTGCATGCAAAAACAAAAGTAATATGTGCATATATATTTATCTTAGGTGCCTTTACTGAAGTCATAATAACCTTTGAAAGTACGCCATAATAATAGTTTATTTTTAGCACAGCTGTGCTGCAGAAGGAATTAAACAACTTTTCTTTGCAGAATGTTTAGTTTGTACATTTGTACATTTATTGGTAAAATTACTTTTAATATATAACAAATAAATAATAATATAGGGTAGACTGGGTACAGTCTTTACCCAGTCTACACAGTACTGTACAGTCTACACTTTTTGCTTTTTCCGTTACCACACCAAAACTAGGGACTGAAAATAAGTGATTTTTCATATGACATTTCCTTTACTTGTCTACTAAAATATTAATAATTATTAACATCCATAAGTAGGTCAAATTTGCCACAATTAGCTCATAAACACAAAAAGGTAAACAATAACCTAATAAGCATAATAACAATAAACATAATAAATAAAACATAATAACAATAGCCTAATAAACCATAAAAACAAAACAAAGGTCATTCAGGCACCTAGGCTACGCACTCACTCAGTCACCTCTGTCACTGACAGTGGTGGCAAATGTAGTTTTGGCCTCCATCAGTGCATTCTACATGTTTAATCCAAAAATTCTACATATTGTGCGTTTAAAGAACACACAATTTCTGTATGTGTATGGTCATGTGTCTTTTCTGGCTTATTTGAGCATTAACATTGTGCTTAACCTGAACTTTTCCTATTGATGCTTTAACCTTTACTCTTCAGTGTATTCCTACCTCTTTTGGGGGAGCCCAAAGTATAAAGCTGCTGCTTACCTCACGTATGAAACAAGCTTAATCTCCTGTTCAGCAGTAAAAACTGCATTGCAGCCCTTAAAGCATACTGAGGGCATCAAACTTGAGCCCTGCTCAATGAGGTCTCTTCTCTTTTTCACATCGCGGGCCAGGGAAGCAACAGGAATGTTTAACTCCTGTGCTGCACTCCTATTTGACCTCCCTTTCTCGACACTTTTTGAGGCCCTCTCTAAAAGATCTACAGCAACTCCCCTATTCGTACTCCTAACTCTGAAGCGGGACATCCTGCAACAGGCATAGCACACAAACATTAAAAAAAAGTCTACAGTATATGCTACAGTTATATTTTGCTTGATAGTCTGCCTGTCCACATCACGTTTGTCATGTGACACAGCAGCCACGATAGCGCTGTATAACTGATATAGACTTTTTTTCTCCTTTTTATTAGAAATATTCCCAAACGTGTCAACTATATCATGAAATATCTCGATTCTCAAATAAGTAAATGCATTTTGCACCTTTATAGATCATAGTTGATCTATAATGGGCGGTGTAACAAAGTTTGTAGTTCGGGAAGAAGGAGGCGGGAACCGGTGAACATTTAAACCAAACTTTAATAATAAAATAAACACAAAACAGCGAGACAGCCCCTCACAGACGACTGCCGTGCACAAACCGAACCAAAACACAAAATAAAATCCAGGCCTGGTCCTCTCTCGTCCTTCACTGTAGTCACTCCACCTTTTTTCCTTCCGGAGCTCCTCCGTAGGACTCGAGACCGGTGAGTGGTGCAGGTGTCGCACATTATCATTACCCAACCGGCCTCGCTCCGTTCCCACGGCTCTCGGCCCCGCCCCACTCATCACAGGCGGGTGTAATCTATAACTATGCATACAACCTGTCTTTTTACTTAAGTACCACATATGGGTCATGCCATAAAATATTTTTAATATGACTGACTTTGTATTTAACGTGAATTTAATAATAAAAGAAAAACATTTTAAGTTGCTAATTATAACTAATTATATGATCAAAGAACATTTACATTATTAAAGAACATTTTCACTAACTTCAGTAACCAAAGTTTAAGCACTCTCCAAAAACTCCCGTTATAATCACTGAAGCTGTTTACACTGTGAAATGCATATCTTATTTACATCATATACGCACTACGCTTTATTGTTTCTAATGAGAGAGCAGTCAGTCAGCGAGCGAGCGCGCGCAGTGAACAAAACACCAGCATTTCAGCAATGACTCATCTGAATGCCATTGATTGGCCATTGAATTAATAAGTTCAACAGAAACGTGTGTGATCAGTTATAATGCGCAGCGCTGTAAAAACGCGTCTGTTCTGGCTCAGCGCCAGCCAGCGAGCAAACGCAGATTTGAATTTAGCAGCTGATGCTGTGCCTCACTTAACAATCTAATCACGCTGGTGTGATTGTATCAAATATAAAACATTTGGCTTTTTTTTTGTCTTTTGGAAGCTGCATTCAAAATCCACTTAGCTCAAAAATCATGGGCATGATGCCTCTGGGTGAAGTGCATGAAATTTCATCATTGCCAGCCGCCGTCTTCTCGCTTCATTGTGAGCATTGACCCACACGGTAAGTGTGTTAAGTGTTTGGGTTTTTCGCTCGTGCGCGAGGCGGTTTACGGTGCTTCTAAATGTAAATTCTGTTAAATCTCCATCTCAAAACCCTCCGCACTAAGCTCGCGGTTTTTGAGACGGAGTCATCGGTCTTTCCCCGTCGCACTCCGGAAGTGGCCGAGGCCCTCCGTGAATCCGCAGTCTGGGGTTTGGATGTGGAGCTCGAGGTGATGGATCGCCAGTTGAATTCTCGCATGATTATTTATGCCCTAGCCCGGAGGCCCTCAAAATGATTTCCTACGGTCTACAGTAGAAGATGTTTTGTACACCACGGTGTCCGACTCTGAGGATTTTGGGCCTGCTTCAGCTGATTCTCTCCCACCTAGCGGCCAGGAAGTGTGGCCTACTCAGAGCTTGTAGACGTGCTGGCGCGTACCACAGAGAAGTTCTTTATTGATTGGCCCAATGAGCCCCGTGAATCCCAGTCGTCTAATCTCGACGAGCGGTTTCTGAGTGGGAAAAAAATACAGCTGCTGACTTACTGACCAACCTACTGGTTTCTGTGGAGCACGTGGCCATTTGTAAATTTTGTGGGTCTTGCTTCCAGTCTCATTTGCTTTCTGCTATTTTCAGCAAAACCGCTTTTCTGCTTCTATATTGCAAATTGGTGTCTTACTATATTATTTTCATGTATTTCTTATTATAACACACTGATTTGTTGTTCAAACAGATTTTCTGTGTTATTCTTCGCAAATTTCGGGGGGCCAGACCGTTCATATGTTTCTGCCCACTTCTAACACGCTCTCCTCATTCGGTTCTGTCACATCCGCCACCCAGCGTGTTTTGATGTACAGCAATCATTCAGTCTCACTCTCTTTCGACATGGGGAGTGGGAGACGCACCAGGCTTTCTCCCCTTACCACCTATTTCTTTGTCACCTGCTGCTCACTTGATAGGAGACACGTTCGGTTCTCTCCCAGAGCCAGCAGACCATGTACCAGTCACAGACCAGGCCCTCACATCGGTCCCTGTGGGTTTCCTCATCCCGCATCAGGATGCCAGAGGCTCTCCTTCGTGGTAGAAGATGTTATCCCCTCAAGACCATCTCGGCACCCCACACAGGTATGTCCTCTAGACTGCAACACTCTGCATCCTCTATCACAATTCTTTCATGAATGGAAGCGTCTACTAGGTGTATCGCCTTGGGTTCTCCGCACATTTCAGTTTGATTACACACTTCAGTTCTGTCACAACTCCACCCCCGACCTCCTCCCCCCCGCTTCGACGGGGTTCACTTGACTGTAGAGAGCAGTGCCTCAGAGGCTTCTGTGCTACAGCAGGAGCTATCTTCCCTCCTCCACAAGGGGGTGATAGAGAAGGTTCCTCCAGTGGTCAAGATGTTGACGCTGAAGGCTATTATGTCACAGAATTTGTGCAGGAGACTGGTTTGTCACTGTTGACCTAAAGGATGCCTATTTTCATATTCAGGTCGCTCGGCGACACAGGAAGTTCCTCAGGTTCACCTTTGGGGGAAAGCCTTACCAGTACACTGTTCTTCCCTTTGACCTGGCCTTGGCACCAAGGACATTCACAAAATGCATGGATGCTGCTCTGGCCCCATTGAGGCTCCAGGGCG
Source organism: Sinocyclocheilus grahami (assembly GCF_001515645.1). Lineage (NCBI taxonomy): Eukaryota > Metazoa > Chordata > Actinopteri > Cypriniformes > Cyprinidae > Sinocyclocheilus > Sinocyclocheilus grahami. The sequence goes on along the minus strand of NW_015505310.1, from coordinate 1,965,931 downwards.
TCCGTATACTCAATTACCTGGACGATTGGCTCATTTTAGCCCACTCCAGGGAATTAGTGAGTTACCACAGGGATGTTCTCTTTCACCACATTCTGTTTCTTGGCCTAAGAAAGAACGCAAAAAAGGAATGTTCTGACCGCTTCAAGCTAGGCCATCATGTTTCTGTGTAACCCAGAATTTCTCGCTGGTTAGGGATGCTATTTCGCTGACATATGAGGTGTGTGGTTTTCTTCACCTCTCAGCATTCGGGTGCATTCTGCGTGAAGTGTGGCTTCTTCTCAAGCTTTTTTTTGGAGGAGTCCATTTAATAGAGACATCAGTAGCAGTACTGGTATCAAAAATACTGGCCTTTGTTAATAATAGGCTACTTAGTAAAGAGATGCCATTAAATACATATTTAAAATATACCACCTTTATGTTGTTTCTACATTAATTTGGAGGTTCAATGTGAAATTATGACAATATATTAGTATGCAATTGATCATGATTACAGAAAAATGTGCAATTAATTATTAAATTTTTTTTTAATCGACTGATAGACAGCACTAATGTTAGCCTTTTATAGATGTTGGTGATGGTAATATATTAGTTGATTTTACTGCTGAATATGCATTTACATTTAATTTATAATTTTATAGGCCCCCCAAGAAGAGATCGGGACAGCTGTGCTGCTTAATATTTGTGGAAACAGTGATCATTTTTGATACATTTTGATGAATAGAAAGTTCAAACAACATAATGTATTTGAAATAGAAATATTTTGTAACATTATAAATGTCTTTAGGTTAGGTTAGATTCAGAAGAGAGAATGGAATGCATTTCAAATCCAACCAGAAGTGCAAATAGCAAAAGGTTTATAAATATAGTTGTGTATATATAAAATACTACTATAGTTCTATAGAAAGTTCAAAGAAGGTTGTCTTAGAGAAAGTGGAGACCGGTGCTCAGTGCAAATAACAAGGAGTACAAATATAGAAGGTTCATTGTACAGAGAATAAGGTGTATATATCCAGTGACCATTATAGTACAGAGAGTAAGGATGAGAATGATATATCAGAGCTGTTTACCATAGTGCACTTGTCAATTGAGCAAATTTACACAAAACAGCTTAATTAAAAGTAATAAAAGTAATGAATAAAAGTAATACATTCTTTAAAAGCCCTTACTGACACTATACTTTTAAACAGTAGTGTTATAATGATAATTATTTTTATATTTATTGTATAACGACTACAATTTTCTTTCAAAATGAAAATTTCAGTGTTGAAATTCTGTTCCATGTACATTTATACACCCCTCCTTGGTCATTTGCAGGCAAGTAAATATTTGTGAAAAACTGAAAAAAAAAAGTCTCCAACCATTCCTTGAAGCTATTTTAGATTAATGTGATGGCAGGCGAGTGAGCAGTATCAGTTGCAGAACGTGGTTGTGTGTAGCGGCAGCAGGAAGAAGGGAATTATAGCAAGTGTGTGCCTGGGGCCAGTGTGTCTGACAGGGCCTGTGCGGGGGGCTCAGTGCAGGGTTCCTTGTTTTGCTCCTAGACTGTTTGTTGCTTCTTTGGATTCCTGGCTATTGTTGTTGTTCTCGGGCCAAATTCTCATCGCGCACACAGAGCGAGTCAAAGAATGAGCACTGAGTCCTGCTGCCAGCTGACTTTGAAGAACAACCCAAGCTTTCCATGGCAGCCATCGCCGTTACTGGTTCCCTGGGAGAGACGCTCTGAGGGGAAGCATTCTCCATAAAATGCTAATGTTAGATACTTCACTGAGCTGGAGATTCCCATGTCATTGGTTAATCCATCACCTCCTTTCCTTCAAATTATAGAGAAGTCATTACTCTTTACAGTAATGTCTCTTTACACTTTTCATAAATTATCTTTAAGCTCTTTGCCCACGTTAGTCAAGAAGAATTGTAAGTGGCCTTTTTTGCTTAATTGCTAGAGCAATTACAAAATACAGTGAACAAATGTATTTTTTTAAATGCCAGATATTTATTGTTAAATGAAAATACTCTTTGCCAATTTTGAAAATAATTATGGTTCTAACAACCTAGTTATATTGAGTGAAGTGAGTGAACCCAACAACGTTTAACTGCTTTCTTTTTTTTTTTTCAAGTTCAACTCAAGGCATGTATCAACATCAGACATGTATCAACTCGACCATTTCTTTAATGTTTAATTTGTGTACAATTCTAGATATAGTTATAGGTAATGTATTTCTATTTTCCACAAGTTAGTTTCTATAATTCATTTTATTAAATTATTTTCATAAATTAATAATAAATAATAATAAACAAATCATTATATTTCTGTAAATGCTTACTCAGTAGATACATGTTTGCTTGTAGAGCTAAAGACAGTTGTTCATAATGAATCTATAATTTGGAGACCAAGTCGATTGCTTTAAAGTCTAATATGAGTCTCAAATAATATTTTATTTACTTGGGGGATAGTTCACCCAAAAATGAAAATTTTGAGAAAAAAAATTGCTTACTCACCCTCAAGTTGTTCCATGTTCTATGACTTTCTTTTTTCTGCTGAACACAAATGAGACCATGGAAGAAAAAAAAATACTGTGGAAGTCATGGGGACCAACCACTGTATAGAATTGTCTAAATATTTTGTCCATTCTCTCAAAACCTGAAGACAGGACATCAGCTGAGACCATACTATATAAAAATGTTGAGAATACATGTCAATGATTTATAATTTGGTAAAAAGAAAAACAATTAAAATGAACAAAGAGCTTAAAAATTAATTTAGCTAAATAGCTGTTATTTTTAAATATATTTTTATTCATTTTTTTTACTATTTTGGACCATTTTGTAAACAATGTGCGATCACTCTTGCTTCAATAAAGCATTAATTGATTTTTATCAAGAATCAAAATCTAATGGCTGACCAGAGAAAACTAAAGTTCTTATAGAAGGAAAAAAACTACTATAACTGAGGAAACAAGACAGACATAAATTCACTAAAATGAATAATAAATAAATAAAGAACTACTTAGTTCGATGACACACAGTTCCTGCCCTGTTTTACATGGAGAAACACGGTCTTGACAAAAGTGTGATTCATTTGTTGTGGCATCTATTACAGTGCAAAGTGGCTGCACATCATTAACTTTGAATCTGAGTTTACTGGTGGAATGAGGCCGACAGTTCATTCTTTCATTCTTTCTTTCTCGTTCACATCCGGCACCAGTGATGCATTCTCATTGAGTCTGATTATGAAGTTTGAAAACAAATTCATTCTTTTATTCTTCAAACCTGCCTTCCCAGATGAAGAACTCTATTTGATGAGGGGAGATGAAACGTGGCAGTTAAGAGTCTGATATGCTCAAACGGTCCACATCCTCTCCCATTTGCCGTTTTGCATGTGATATTTATCTTGCAGATACTATTAAAATCAGATGAAACGTTCTTTGACTGATAGACAGAGTGGCTGCACAGCGTCAAAGCAGAGAGATGATTATCACGATCTGATATTGACACCTCATTACGTTCATACTCCTGAACAGAGGATGCAAAAAACTTTCTTTGTGCGTCAGAGTTTGCTGTTGTGTTCTTCTGTGCTCTTAAGTTCTGCTTGAGGCCAGGCAAGTTCTCTGCCTCTGTTTTGATGAAGTCGTTCAGAGGCGACGGTCATGTCACTGATGGTTAAAAGGGTTAACCGCTGTTTGTATGTATGTGTACATATATATATATATATATATATATATGAATTATTTTTTTTTTTTTTGGACGTTTCACAATTGTGTAGATAGAGTAAGTTAGAGGTGAGGCATAAAACGATAAGAAGAAGAGCTGAGCACTGCCATGCAATATGTGCTTTTACACAGTCTGTAATAAAATGACATTACTAACATCAAAACTGTTTTTAAGATAATTGTATACGTACTCGGTTACTAACGTAACCTCGGTTCCCTGAGATACGGGAACGAGTACTGCGTCTTGCTTAAGACGCATATGGGAAAAAGCCTATTTTCTCCTGAACTGAAGCCTATTTCATTCACGCAATGAAACTTGCACGGTCATTGGTTCGTGCAGGGCTTTAAAAACGAACCAATGGTGCGGCAGCGGAGCTGCACGAGCCGATGGCGACGAAGCCCGCCAAAGCCCACCAGAATGGGCGGGGCATCTGACTATATAAGTGGGCGCTCGCCCCAGGAT
>NW_015505310.1:1959832-1961630 GCF_001515645.1 Sinocyclocheilus grahami | reverse complement strand
GGATCCTGACCGGTAAGGCCGGGACTTCCAGGTTATAAAACCTCGCAAATGTGGACGGCGAGGCCCAGCCGGCCGCCTCACAAATATCTGCAATGGACCACTGGACAATGCCCACGACGAGGCGATGCCTCTAGTCGAGTGGGCCCATACTCCAATGGGGCATTGGAGGCCCAAGGAAGAGTATGCTAGCGAGATGGCATCTACTATCCATCTAGAGAGTCTTTGCTTCTTAACCGGAAAACCCTTGGTGCGGTAACCGAAGCTGACAAAGAGTTGTTCCGATCGCCTACAGGGAGCGGAACACTCAATATAGATTCTCAACGCCCTGACGGGGCAGAGCAGAGTTAGCTCTCTGTCCTCTTCAGTTGGAGGAAGCGCGGAGAGCGTAATGACCTGTGCTCTGAACGGAGTGGAGAGCACTTTAGGTATGTAACCGTGCCTCGGTTTCAGGACGACTTAAGTGTCATTAGGCCCGAATTCCAGGCTGATTGAGGGCTAATTGAGAGCGCCTGCATGTCTCCTAATCGCTTTACTGATGCTAGTGCTAGAAGCAGAGCAGTCTTTAGCGATAGCGACCTAATGTTGGCGGCTTGTAGCGGCTCGAAAGCGGGGCCCTTCAGGGCCCTCAGCACAGTGGGCAGGTCCCATGAAGGGACGGTAGGGGGCCGAGGCGGATTCAGCCTCCTTGCACCCTTCAGGAAGCGGATGACCACGCTATTTCTGCCCACTGATTGGCCCTCAATAGGGACATGAGAGGCTGCTATAGCCGCAACATAGACTTTGAGCGTGGATGGGGAGCGACCCTTATCCAGCAGCTCTTGTAGAAAAGACAGCACTTCTGCTAATTCGGAAGTGAGAGGGTCTGGGCCGCTATCAGTAGCTGAGTCAGCTCTGATAGCTACAGCTGGTTTATCTACAGGGGGGCTACCAGGAGAACCCTGTGTTTTTGTTCCCTCACTCGCCTGATTACCTGTGGGATCAGAGCGATCGGGGGGAAAGCATAAAGAAGGAGGTTGGGCCAATCGTGGGCCAACGCGTCCTTGGTCTTTGAGAAATAAATTTGTTTAAAAGTTGTAAAAGTTGTCTTCTGAGGCGAAGAGGTCTACCTCGGCCTCGCCGAAGATCTCCCAGATTTTCTGAACTGTTTGCGGATTGAGCGTCCACTCTCCTGAGTAGACGTAACATGTCCTCTCCCCGGTTCAATTTGCCTGGTAAATGCGCTGCCTTTAGCGAGCGCAGGTTGGGTTGAGCCCACTCTAAGAAGCGCTCCAGTAGCATGAAGAGGCGCTTTGAAGAGAGGCCTCCCTGGCGATTTATGTAGGACACAACCGACATGTTGTCTGATCGGATTAGCACATGGTGCCCTTTCAGGACTGGCAGGAAGAACTGACAGGCTCGACATACTGCTAACATTTCCAGGCAGTTAATGTGGAAGCCTTTTTCCGCTATCGACCAGTGGCTGAAGGTCGGTATGCCCTCGCACAGCGCCCCCTAACCTGAGTTGGAGGCATCTGTCGTGACAACTGTCTTTTGTGAACCATCCCCATGGCCACGCCCTATTCCATCCAACGGGAGTTCTTCCAGGGGGTCAGGGCCGATACACAGGCCTGACTTAACCTGATATGCTGGTGTCTGTGATGCCATGCATGGAATGGAACCCGTGGTTTCAACCAGCGCTGAAGGGGGCGCATACGCAGCAAACCCAACTGTAACACTGGAGATGCTGCTGCCATGAGGCCCAGCATCCTTTGAAACGCTTTGAGTGGGCGAGCGGTACCGATCTTGAAGGAGGTCGCCA
>NW_015505310.1:1937736-1959680 GCF_001515645.1 Sinocyclocheilus grahami | reverse complement strand
TCTGAGATCGAGGATGGGCCGGAGGCCACCATCTCTTTTGGGGATGAGGAAGTAACGGCTGTAAAGGCCTGACTCGCTCTGGGCTGGAGGAACCCTTTCCACGGCTCCTTTTGCCAGCAAATTCATCGCCTCTGAGCGCAGGACATGGGCGTCCTTGCTCTGCACGGAGGTGGGAACCACGCCGCTGAAGCGCTTGGGTTTTCGAGCGAATTGGAGTGAATATCCTCGCTTTATTATGCCCATAACCCATTCCGACACCCCGCGGACCCGGAGCTGAACGGGGTGTCAAGAGGTGTAAGAGAGGCGGTCCGGCCGTGGCGAGATCTGACCCCATCCTCTTCCTGTCTCGTGGATCAGAATGACGCCTGAGGCGCTGGGTCCAACACAATCTTGGGTTGGGGTCCCTGGCGCTTAGGAGGAGGGTAGCATCTGGCCGAGCGAGAGCGTCCCCGTGTCTGCTGCGCTTTAGTGGGCTGAACAGCGGGGGTGGCAGGCGCTGGTTTCGCAGGTTGCTAACTCGGTGCAGATTTTGGGCGAGCTGAGACGGCAGCGGAGCTGGAGCGCTTAGGCAGGAAATGTCGCATAGCCTGGGACGATTTCTGTGCCTCCGTGAAGCGTTCAGCAAACCCTTCGACCGCTGGGCCGAAAAGGCTCTTGGGGGAGACAGGAGCATCGAGGAAGGGGAGCTTATCCACGTCCTTCATCTGCGTCAGTGTCAACCATAAATGGTGCTCGAGCACCACAAGGCTGGCCATCAATCTCCCAATCGCCTGGGCGGTGGTCTTGGTGGCGCGTAGAGCCAGGTCCGTCTCACTCCTCAGATCCCTTAGGGTAGCGGGGTCCAGGCCAGACTCGGAGGATGCAAGGATTTTGGCCTGGAAGACCTGAAGGACCGCCATAGAATGAAGCGCCGCGGCCGCCTGTCCAGCTGAGGTGTGGGCGCGTCCAGCGAGAGCTGAAGTAGTCCTAGACGGCTTAGATAGGTGAGCGGCCTTCGCTCTCCTGCCGATGGCCGTGGGCGGGCAGAGATGCGCGGCCATTGACTCATCTAGGGGAGGCGGCTTATCGTACCCCTTTTCTTCAGCGCCGTCAATGGAGGTGAGGGCGGATGAAGAGGCAGTACAGAGGCGGGCGGAGTATGGAGTGCGCCATGATCTGGTGTGCTCGTCGTGGACCTCCGAGAAGAATGGAGAGGTACGCTGATGAGGGGCCTGTCGGCGCCCCGGCAGGAACCATTCATCCAGATGGCTGCGAGAGGGGACCACTCTAAATCCAGCTCTTTGACTGCCTTGGAGAGGATACGGAGAAACTCGGTATCCGTCCCATCTTTGGTGGCGCTGGGCGCGGATGATGGTGAGGGAGTGGGGTCATTCTCCAAGCCCAACAGCTCCTCTGCATCTGATGCTGTCATCGAGCAGCTCGTCTCCACTTCCCCCGAATGAGATCAGGTCGCTCGCATCAGCAGAGTGACGCTGATCAGACCAGGAGAAAAGGATAAATGCTATATAATTATTGTTCATGTTAATTTATGTAGTTAATGTTAATAACTGAAGCCTTATTGTAAAGTGTTACCAAGTTTTATTGTTGTGTGTGTGTTTCACAGTCTTGATGGTTTGGATTAACCTTTTCATTGCTGTATCCTTTAAAACTAGCCTGCTAGAGGGTCAGGAGAAAAGGATAAATGCTATATAATTATTGTTCATGTTAATTTATGTAGTTAATGTTAATAACTGAAGCCTTATTGTAAAGTGTTACCAAGTTTTATTGTTGTGTGTGTGTGTTTCACAGTCTTGATGGTTTGGATTAACCTTTTCATTGCTGTATCCTTTAAAACTAGCCTGCTAGAGGGCTACTGTAAATGCATGTGCCCACTGTGCACTATCCTCCTGATGCCACCAGGGTGGCGTTTGTGCTGATGGCTTGGGCCCGCCATCGCTGTTTGCAGCTATATTTATTATTATTATTAATAATAATAAAACAATTTAATATAAACAATTGAAAAACTTTTTTATCTAGAATTTTACCTTATGTTACTTAAAAAAACAATGTACAGCAATCATATTGAATTGCATTGCTATTTGGTTTAATTATCCTTTGTTAAAAAAGAAACAAAAAGAAAATCAGAGGAAATTATTTTACAAAAACATTTGACATACATCACCCAGTAGGTCTGGGTGGCATTATGAGATATGATGATAGCTGTATATATATATATGTATGCAACCCAGCCCTTCAGGGTGGTTGTGTATCAACTCTATTAAATTGTTAGCAAATATTATATCAGTTCTGACATGTTCACATCTACGATTTCTTAGGTTGTACAACCGGGGAAGATTTCAGAGGTAAATTCCTCCTACCTGCCACTTAATATAGTTAGTAGCGTCCTCAGCAGTACCATGGCTTGATCTGTGGTCACTATACAGGACAGATGATGCTCGAGGGGTCAAATTAATGTGGGAGTCTCATTACGGTCAAATATGTTGCTGGATAACTGAGTAAAATGAGTACGGACATGATCGCTGCACCGAATTTAACAAACAAGCAGTAAATGTCTGCATGAGAGGTTTGGAATATTAGATTACTGACACATGCCTGAGAATGTTTATGGGATGTGATTGAAATCAGAGTAGATTTATTGCATGGATTATACATCTACTAGCGGGTCTGAGTTCATTATAAGCCATCAGTTAAGCGCCGACAGCCATCGGTCAATTAGGAATTACAGGCCAGAAAAGCAACCAAAGGTTTTGAACTTCCTCAGTAATCCTCTTTGGGTGTGACAGGGGTCAGTGTACTGCGGAGCGAGTGATGATGGGGTGAAGGATTAAATATGGTCTCTCCCATTAAATGTGTCCACAAGTACCCGGCTTTTAACCTGACATCTCAGACGGCTGTCACCGGGCAGGCTTTGGGCTGCTTTTATACTTATCTGCTGATTTGATAGACAGATGAATCACTGATGTCCAAATGTGTCCAATTTTCTGACTTGCATGATCACTTGCATTTATCTGGTGATGACGGGAGCTTTCAGATACTTTTCACCATTGCTTAAAACTGGCTCAAGTGTACAAATAGGGATGTGCTTATACAAACAGACTGAAGAAATCTGCTAACCATTTCCAAACCGCAAAGAATTTAAACAGTGTCTGTTTTTTCTGTTGCAGTTTGAACATGTTTTGTTTATCTATCCATGAAAATGTCTTGCTATTAATACGTAAAGTGGTTCCTGCAGCACAACTGGTGGACCAGGACACTAACATACAAAGTCATGGGTTCAGTTGACCCTTCGCAAAGACCCGCCCCCTTCGTTACTGTTGCTATGTCCGACAAGCCATTGCGCTCTCACACCACACACAATATTCTCACACAGTAAAAAATACATTGCGGAGCAAGGAGAAAACTGATGACGCGCTGACAGACAAGACAGAGCAGGTTACTTTTGGTATGAGACAAAATCTCAGCTTTCGAATTTTGCCATTTTTAAACAAATTTCAACAATAAATACTGTTTTGTGGCTCTTTAATTTGTCGTGACAGAACACTGTATTGCCTCAGGTCAAATGGCATGTGATAATCTCTTCCTCTTTACTTGTTATAGCATGAAAAAAAACATGAATGAAAATCAGAAGGTATCTTGTTTCAACCACGGAAAGACGGCAATATGTCAATGTGTCAATACTTGTAATTGTTTTTTACAAGTTCAAGTGTACCAACGTTAATCTACTCTCGTGCCTGGTTTGTTTGTCAGACAAAAATGGCAGATTTGGCATTATAATTGGTCAGATTGCCTGCCAATCAAACTCCCTGTGAACGGTCAATTCCCAGGAAACACACATAGACAAAAGATAAATTGTCTAGTTTTATTTCTGGTAAATATTTTTCAAATAAATACTAGTGCTGCCAAATGATTAATCGCATCCAAAATAAATGTTTTTGTTTACATAATATATTTGTGTGTAGTGTGCAGTGTTGGGCAGTAACGCATTACTTAGTAACGCGTTACTGTCATTTGATTACTTTTTTAGTATCGGAGTAATTTAATGCGTTATAATTTTCTAAATAGTAATTAGAGTATAGTTACAAGCCGAGGTCTCTAAACGTTACTGCCGCGTTACATTGCTGACAGAATGCAGTGTTTTATAATCTAGAGATCTAAAAAGGATGTAGCACACGCACTGTCGAGTCCAGTGCCAGTGGATTAGAGACCTGCTCCCGCGAGACCCGACGTAACAGAGTGCGAACAGAGTGCGGCGCGGGACATGATGGGCGAGTGCTGGTGCGGGCGGGTAGACACTCGTGTGTGCGTGATGCGGGAGAATAAAATGATTCATGGGACTCCCGCAAAATAGAAATATCTAAACATAAAATATCTAAAACAAATAAATTGTTATTCATCTATTGCACAAAAGCAACATGAGCTAATATAAATATAAACGATTAACAGGTGCAAGGATATGCAGAGTTTCTATTTAAGCTATAACACGTGTTTGCAGCGTTGAGAAATGCAGTGCTGAAATTTGCGTGCTCATGAATCCTCTCATTATAACACATGAATTGTAGACATTATGAAAGATTCATTATGCATGTATTTATTGTGTTATAACAGAGATTTGTGAGATTGCGATGAACTGAGATGTCTTTTAGAGATTATAAATGCAGTGCTCTTTGCTGGCATTCTGCCATGCCAAACCATGCACGCAGCAGCCGCTTGCTTTAGTTAAAAATAACAGTGTTCTGTGAATGTTGATGCTTTAATAACAAATATTTATCGGGAGCGTGTATGCTGGGATTTCATAAATTTCAGGGAGAAAAAAATAACGTAACTAGTAATGTAACTAATTACTAATTACTTTTGAAATAAAGTAATCAGAACAGTAACGTGATTACTTTTAAAAGGAGTAATCAGTAATCAGTAATTTGATTACGTTTTCAGAGTAACTTGCCCAACACTGGTAGTGGGTATATTTATTATGTATATATAAATACACACACATGCATGTATATATTTCAGAAAAATGTTACGTTTATATATTAAATATATTTATATATTATATAATTTATATGCACGTAAATATAAGTAAACATTTTCAAAATATATGCTGTATGTGTATGTCTTTATGTACACATAATAAATATACACAGTACACAAACATATATTATGTAAACAAACTTTTATTTTGGATGCGATTAATCGCGATTAATCGTTTGACTGCACTAATGAATACTGTTCTTTCTGTTCATTAAATAACTGATTGAGCTCCTACAAAGATATTAAGCGGCACAACTGCTTTCAACATTTACTATAATAAGAAATGTTTTATGAAGTACCAAATCACAATGTTAGAAATATTTCTGAAGGATTATGTGATATTGAAGACAGGAGTAATGGCTGCTGAACATGCAGCTTTACCATCACAGGAATTATTTACATTGTAAATAAAAATAATAATAATAAACATTTATTTAAAAGTTTAATAATAATAAAAAGTGAAATGAATGAATGATTTTAATTAATTAATTAATAAATACATACATACATACAGTACTTATTGTATGTCATCAGGCTTCTTGTGTATGTCATGAGCCCAGTTCAAAATGGGGAGGCCAGTTCTGGGTTCCAGTTGTTATTGGTGGCTCTGCTGTATGATTTTTGTTAGAGTGCATTTCTTCCCCCCAAACTATGTGTCATGATGTAGGGACACAGTTTCTTCATTAAATATCTGAGGCCTTGTAGAAGAGGCCCTGAAGGAAGCAGAGGGATCGAGTGGTGCTCTTCACTCTCTCTCTTGGCCAGCAGTGCCAACAAAGTGCCAGGCAAGCCAGCAAAAAAGCTGCTCATAAATAATTGTGCTTCTTGAATTCAGTCACCCTTCACTTGAGCAGCCTGGATATGAATCAGTTCTCCTCATTTTATGCACTTTGACTGCTGCAAATGAAGATGTTTCAGACATCTTCCTACCTCTAATACCAAGTGCAGATCCAGCTTTAAAGAAAAAAAAAACTCACATGATTCTTCCATAAGCCTGGTTCTTTCAAGAATAGATTTCAAAATTTTAAGGATTTCACGGTTTAGTTTTCTGTATTTAGGCATAAAGATGTCATTCAAGGTGGCCTTCTAGTTAACATGGGAAGCACCTATTTTAAACAAGCTTTTCCAGCTTGAAATCGTCTTTTGCTTTTTCACGGAATTCAGCAGATTCTTTTCTTTACCTCTTTTTGCTCTTTTTGTTGAAAAGTTTAGGCTGAATAAAATGTCTCTTGTGTACTCTTAAAGACTTCACAGAACACTAAACAATCCTCATTTTCTTGGTCTACATTATGTAGGTATGAAGCATGACTATGCATTCGTATGGTGGGGGTTCTCCACTTGTGAAGCTTTGAGATTCACAAAAAATCATCAGCCCTGCTCAGTCTGGAGGGAGTGTTATTGTTGTTGACATGGATGTTCCGGGCCGGTTCAAAGCAGTATATAACTGGGTGATTAAGGTAGTGCAATGAGGTTTAATTGAAATAATGAGGATGCAATAATGGGCTGTTTACCATACAGCCCTCTGCCGTTTTTCATGAGGAAGAGGAAGAAAACTGTGTGAAAGATGAAGAGGTCCAGGAGAGGTCTGGATCCATTACAAAAAGCTATTTAAGTTGAGAAGAACCGTACGTCACATTTCAACTCACGTTATTAAATGGTTCAGTGTCACTAGATTTCCGAAAACCATGAAAAACAAACAAGAAACATTAAAAGACTTTTATAAAATAAATGCCAGATTTTTAACATTCTCTGAACTGTAAATATCAAAAACAAAGAGCATTTATATGGCATTTATAGGCATGTTTTTCACATTTGATTTAGTAAATTGACCCATTTCATATGACCGTCATGATCTATTTGTACATGCCACGCCACCACTCATCCAGGCTGTCCGATATTATTTGTTTTATCTTACAGTACATTAGTAGGCCTACTGATTTTAATGGTTGTGTTTGAAACCATGACAACTGTCGGAGCCAATGGCAAGTTCTCTTACTTTCTTTCCAATTCTCCATAGGGGGAAAAAAATCCAACTGTCATTAACTAACCATGTATGCAACAAGGAACCAAGATTGGAGTCTTGTGGTGTTCTGACTCCATGGCCTTTCTGCAAATATATTTCATTTGAGTTTATGAATGCAATGTGAATGCTGTTGGTTTCCAGGTCATAAACACAATTACCAAACTGATTTATGGGATGACAGACTGTTGAAATATCTATTTTTTCAATTATAGGGTTTTTAACCCATGTTATAAACCAGGGTAGTGCTGACAACCTGTAGTAAAATGAATTTAGTGTCACGGACTCATGACTGTTTGTGTGTTTAGGGTCACAGTGCAATTTCTCTTTATAATATGCGTGTGTGTAGTTCTGCTGAGCATATTTGTTTAAACTATCTACCCTAAACTATCTGGGTGGACGTAAGTATCCTCTCTTTTCACATGACCCTTCATACAGGTTTCTACCCACTCAGATGCATACTTCCTCTTCTCACGTCTCAGCATGGAGAAAGACTGAACTGAGTCATCTGAAAGCACACCAAGCCATAGCAAGAGAAGAGCTCTCTCAGTATTAATAGCAGACTTCTGCTGTGATCCTGCAGTGAGAAGAAACACGCAAATGATGTTCCCGGCCTGGGCTTTAAACTTTAATATTTTAATCATTCCAGAAATGAGTGCAGTTGATTTAAAGATCAAGGCTGGAGTTCGCTCTGTACTCCCTTTAGTCAGAACAGGTTGCTATCTAAATCATCTTTCTTCAAGATCAGCATGTCAATCATTTAGAATGTCTAAACTAAGCATGCAGATTTCGTTTGGAAGGATCTACGGTAATGTACATGTTGATATAGAAATGAATGAAATGGGAAATCTTATCATGTCAATCATATTTGAAACATCTGTTATTTCTCAATCTCACCAAACCTTTGAGGATGTAATTTAGGCGGCAGGGTTTTCCACTTTGGAAGCAATAAAGTTCTAATGGGTTTCTTTTGAAGGTTTATTTGGTTTTGTTCATCACATTCCTTTAAGTTAATAAAATCTTTTGGAACTGGAGATGGCACCTTTTCGTAGGGCTGCACGATATTGTAAAGAACTATATAATTTTTTTCTGTGAATATATGTTTCAAATACATACCTGAATTTTCACCACATGACTTGAAAAACTCTATTTGAAAATTATTTTTTAAATATATTTGAAAAGCACATTTAGATGTGCACTCTTGGGAATACATGTTACATGAACATGCTTAATAGTTAAAAATTAATAAAGTATGATGTACATATTAGTATTGTAATTTAACAGTTGTACTAAAATCATTTTCAAACATTAAACATCAAACCTGTACTTTGAAAGCTTCACTATCAAACACTGCATACATTTTATTTCGATATATTGCACAGTCATACTTTCTGTAAAATATTTGGCCTGGAAATTTAAAGGAACACTACACTTTTTTTTGAAAATAGGCTCATTCTCCAACTCCCCTAGAGTTAAACAGTTGAGTTTTCCCGTTTTCGAATCCATTCAGCTGATCTCCGGGTCTGGCGGTAGCACTTTTAGCTGTAGCTTAGCATAGATCATTGAGTCTGATTAGACCGTTAGCATCTCGCTTAAAAATGACCAAAGAGTTTCAATATTTTACCATTTAAAACTTGACTCTTCTGTAGTTACATCATGTACTAAGTCCGACGGAAAATGAAAAGTTGCGATTTTTCTAGGGCGATATGGCTAGGAGCTATACTCTCATTCCGGCGTAATAATCGAGGAACTTTGCTGCCATACTATGGGTGCAGCAGACGCAATGATATTACGCAGCGCCTGAAAATAGTCCCCAGCACGCTCCCTGTGCAAGCAGGTGGTCACGTTGGTTATGTTGACGGAAGTTAGCCTATTTTCAGGCGCTGCGTAATATCATTGCGTCTGCTGCACGCCGGAATGAGAGTATAGTTCCTAGCCATATCAGCCTAGAAAATCGCAACTTTTCACTTTGTACTATGTCTTAGTAACTCAACTGTTTAACTCTAGGGGAGTTGGAAAATGAGCCTATTTTCAAAATAAGTGGAGTGTTCCTTTAATGACACTCTATCTTAGAAACCTAATGAGATACACTTGTAAATCTGACCAATTCATTTGGAGACATTGTTTATATTTAATTGCATTTATTTGCAGGTTAAACTTTTGGCTTTTAACATTCCAATAGTACTGTCTCTAAATTTCTCTTTTCAAATAATTTCCAATCTCTCAGTTTCTGCATAGATGTGATCATATGCTGTATAATAAGTATAAAATAAATATTTCTTTACTATTCAACTTTAAAATAAAAAGCTGTTAGGTTTTATTCAGAAAGGACATCCCGTAAATGAATACGACTCTAGGCTTGTCTAATGCCGTTTTCTCTATAATTGTTAGAATTATATTTTAATGCTCCCATAATGATCAAGCGATGTCACTTATCCTCCAATGACCTATCAGTGCTTGTTTATATCTTTCAAAGGATCGTTCCCACATTTGTTTGTGTTTGTTTATGGGTCGAAGATCGCCTTGGGGTCTATTGAGGTGAACGGCGCTGACATGTGTCAATCTTTAACAGTCACTTTAAAGGCGGTAGGCACCAATCCCTAAGATGTTCTATCACACCATTGGCTGTCTCCAAAATCAAAACCCGCTTATTATGCAAGCTGTCCAAATCCATTTGATTCCTTCCTTTGCCAATATGGAGCTGTCACTCTCTATCAAACGCTGATATTTATATTTACCGTTTTACACTGTGAAATTCTGCATCCCTGTCACGGGGGAGCTGAATTGGAGAGTCCCAAAAAACCATGAATCCATAAAGGCACTTGAGAAACATTCTGACAAGCTGTGAAGACTTGAAATTTTTATGGGTTTGATAAACATGTTTTGTTATCAGGGGAATTGAATGCATATTTTTTAAGCAGACATGGAAGAGAGTCGATACTTCAGGCCTGTTTGGAGGTCTCAACCTTTAAAAATCAACATGGGGTAACGTATCTCTTGATGTCCTCGCACGAAACGATCAAATGCCAACATGGCTTAAAAGTTCTCAGCAGGCAGTATGCTAAACATGGCGAGGGTCTGCCTTCATCTAGATTTGCCTGGCGAACGAGCGTGTTTTCCGTGTCTGCCGCAGATGGAGGGGGAATTGAGATCTCCTCCATATTAGTGATGCATTGTTTTAATCCCATTTGTAATGCCTATCAAACGGCATGAGCTTTCTTAAACACTAGGCTAATTTGGAAAACAAATCAGTGGTGGCCTTGTCATTCGATTAGTGCTGGTTTTGTCAGGCTTCCTTATTAGTCTAATTAGCTCTTTGTAAGTATGAGATATCTGTCCAGGGGATGTGGCCAGTAGAGAGACTGACCTCCAACACGACTGACCCTGCGCAAGCTAAATGATTCCTAGCAGATGTAGATGCCAACCGCCCTTAGTGTATATATATAAAAAAAATGTAACAATCAAGCGACCAGTTATAGCTAAATTAGCGTATCATAGTTCTGGGGTGATGATATGACCACTTCTCTAAATGAAGACAGCCAGCCAGTGTCCCTCCCCCCGTGTCAGATAATATAAAGAGACAGTTCAAGATTGTTATCTGCAATAAATGCTGAATTGCCGGGTGAGCAGATCTAATAGGCAAATGCACTGTAGACTGAGGTTTCCAGTACATGAAAATCAGCTGGGGTAACAGTGACTACAACTGATGGATAACCGTTGTTCTTCATTAATAGCAAAAGCCTGTCCAACAGGTCCAGTCTCACTGTTTTATCTTGTTCCTAAACTGTTTCCTGTCACAGTTCCATTGACGATGTTGGAGATTAGAGGGCCAGACAATAATGCTGTTGGATATCTTATAAATTGGGGCTTTAGATAAGGAATAATTGAGCATAAACAATGTCTTCTATGTGTTTCGCTTTTGATAGTACTGTATCTGTGGTGTCAAGAGTGACAAAACTATACTGATGACAAGAACAATCCCAATTGACCGAACTTGCAGGCTCCAATGAGAAAGTTCTTATGTGTTGTTAGTCAGTTGTGTTTTCTCTCACTTTTGTCTCTGCGGGATTTACTGGAGGGATAAAGGTCAGGTAAACTTGATGAAATATTAATAACTCTCTCTGCAACCAGTGTTGGCTTCTGCCAGTGTTCAGGAAAATCACCACAACATGCAGCTGGTGAGATGCTGCAAAAAAAAAAGATGTTTAGGACTCTTTTATTGTTGTTCCAAACTTCCTTAATGGATATTGAAGTAATTGCATTTAAAGGGATTTTTTTTGGGCAAATTAAAACATTATATGTAGAGAAATTAGCATAACATGAAAAATATGTGTACACAAATTAGATGAAGACTCCAGGTAAATCATAAAAAGATGTTTTGATCTACATGGAGTGGGTCGCTCTTTCATAGGTGCCGCCATGTTGAAATCACATGACCAACTGCATCATGCAATTATTTATACTGATATTTGTAGTATGAGAAAAACAGCTTTAGTGTGAACACTGTAAAAATAATTGAGATTTCTTTGTAGACGTAAACTAATTTTTTTTATAAATTGTCCAGACAACTATATAAACTTATAAAAAATACGTTTATTTGCCCTCAACTAAGCTGAAAGTTGAATGAACTAGTATAACTGTTGCTTCAACTCAGAAACACATGTTGAAACAACTGCATCACACTGAAAATTTGAGATAATAAATTGAGATAGTTATTTATTTTATTTTTTTACAGTGAAGCAGCAGATATGCAATACACTTCATTCATCCAGGCCAGTAGGTGTCAGTATTAAATTCAAAACCACTGGTACTATTCAGACAGTTAAACTCGAACAAAATCTGACAGAGTGCAGCTATGTGTTTGTTTTAGTTGTTTGGTAGAAGAATATGGAAGTTAAATATGTAAAAGAATCTTCTTCAGCTCTGGCTGAGATGACAGTGTGGATCGAGAGAAAGCTGGACTTTCACTCATGCTCTGACTGTGCAGACCGGTTTAAAATCTGCCATCCACTTCCAATATTAAACTTTCAGCACTGGGAAGTGCTCCAAAGCGGCCGTTTGCTTTTATTAATATGTCAACACGTGGCATGGTGTCAGCCTAGTGGTACTCTCAAATATTTACCCCACACACTCACGAAACATTTTCAGATCCGTAATGCCCACTTGAACTCTTAACAAGGCCATGTTTCCAAACAGAGCAGTGTAGGGATGAGGCGATCCCTCGTCTGTGTAATGTTGCATTAGCCCGCTCAACCGTTCAACCAGCTGTGGAAAGCAGAGAGCTAAGTGGGCTCGGCCGGGGTCCTGAGCACAGATGGGGACCTTTAATTTTTAAAGCTGTTATTTGTGTTGCTGAGCTCTCTGCGTATTGTGTCACGGTGCATATGAGTGCTCATTGAGCCCTGCGTCTCGCTCCTACCTTCCCTGCAGTATTCACTCAATCCACAGAGAGAAGAAACATCAGCGGCCCTTCTCTGACCTCAGATGGCTTCTGCTGTGAGAGCGTTTGTGGTTTGATATGAGAATTGGTCAGATTCAAATTCCTGATGGATAAGTGGATCAGTGTCACACGGACCATTGCTGTTTTTATGTACTACATTTAGTCTGTCTTAGGGCTGGGCGATATGACGATATTATCGTACAATGTTATTATCGACGATGTCTCCTAAGTATCGCAATGTCGATGTCAACAGTCAGGTAACAGAAGGTTATCAACATTATCGGGAAAAAATTTACAAATGATAAACCTAGTAAATTGCAAAAAATATTTTACATAGTCACCATACAGGTCTTTTTGCATGCAAGAATGAAATAATTTAGTAGGAGGGTTGGGAATCGAAAAGCGATCCAATTTTGGAAATCAGATAATGCAGTATTCACTCAATCCACAGAGAGAAGAAACATCAGCGGCCCTTCTCTGACCTCAGATGGCTTCTGCTGTGAGAGCGTTTGTGGTTTGATATGAGAATTGGTCAGATTCAAATTCCTGATGGATAAGTGGATCAGTGTCACACGGACCATTGCTGTTTTTATGTAATACATTTAGTCTGTCTTAGGGCTGGGCGATATGACGATATTATCGTACAATGTTATTATCGACGATGTCTCCTAAGTATCGCAATGTCGATGTCAACAGTCAGGTAACAGAAGATTATCAACATTATCGGGAAAAAAAATTACAAATGATAAACCTAGTAAGTTGCAAAAAATATTTTACATAGTCACCATACAGGTCTTTTTGCATGCAAGAATGAAATAATTTAGTAGGAGGGTTGGGAATCGAAAAGCGATCCAATTTTGGAAATCAGATCATATGCGTAAGGTCAGGAATCAAATTACTTGTTATAAAATTACATTTCGATTCTGCTTCGCAATTTCTGTATTCATTTATTGTGATTTCAAAATATTCAACTGCAAGAAGACGAAATATAACTAACTTCTGCATTCGCGTGCTATTTTCTGTGCTGCGCACACACGCATAAAGCGCACACACCAAAGCCGCCTCTTATACGCGAACACTGGACTGTGCTCTCTTTCTCGCATTCTTACACATTCAAATGGACAAATACACACAGAATTATATCAAAATATTCCATAAATACAATCGGTTATGTCTTAAGTGAACGTAAAGAGTTGAGAAAGAAAACAAGGGTGTATTGGATCCGTGCATTGACAGCAGCCGCAGCCACCAGTTATTAATGTTAATCAAAGAACAAAAGAAAAGAAAACCCCTCACTGATCTTGACTGAATCACTTTTGTAACCTCAGTTTATATTTTATTCGCCTGTTGTTCGGCGCTGACTACTGTAATGTGCATCTGTGTATTATTCTGTGTATAAGGCCTATTTAGGGCTGCACAATTAATTGAATTTCTAATCGCAATTACGATTATGGACGCCACAATTACGTGATCGTTCAAAGCGACAATTAATCGTTTAAAGTCCACTTATGGTATTCTGCACGCTTAAGATTTTTTTTCTTTGTACATGTTATCTTAAGGGTTTTCCATTGTTTTAGTTTTAGTATAACATTATAATACCATTCATATTTTTACTTTTTTATAATTTAAAGAAGAAACCAATCCAATGTATATTTGACATTTGAGGCTTAATACTATAGAAAAGCAGTTTCTCAGTGAGTGTTTTCAGCGTGTTTATTTTCATATAAAAATACGGCATGCAGTCGCATCAAACAATGGTATGAACATCATTCAGTGTAAATTGTGATAATCGTAATTAATAATCGCAATTACAATTTCAAGGGAATAATCGACTATTATGATTTTTGTCATAATCGTGCAGCCCTAGGCCTATTCTATTTTGATCTGCAGGTTAATAAAAGTTAAACAGAAAAAAGACGAATAGTAGCACTGCATGTGTTTCTGAATATTTATTTAAACAGACTGTATAATGATGAAAAACCACAAACATGACAGGTATAATTAAAATAGCAAATTCCTTCAGCGCACATTTCAGTGCAATATTTTTGCAGATTTTTTTAAACCGTGTATACAATATAATTGTTTAATTAAGATGAGATATTGCACTATAAATTCTGAATTCATTTGCAACAAAACTGTAAAGTTTTGTTGTGAACGGATAAAGACATTAGTAGGCTTCTCAGCTCGCCCCTCAACATGCACGTGTTCAGAGTTTCGGCAGCCCAACACCGAATATTATATTGTGGGCACTGTATTTTGATTAATAAAATAAAAATTATAAAAATTACAATTCAAAAATGAAATTTAAATTACCCTGCTTCTAAATAAATAAAGCAGTTATTTTTATTTTGTTAAAAACGGGCCAAAAGAGACCTCCGAACTAGTAGGCTACCAGAAAAAAACAAAAAACAACAACTTAGTTTTTGCTCAGATTTCGTTTTTAATCCCTGCATGATTTTAGTCATACATGATAAATATCAAATATGTTATAGCTTGACTACAAGTTTAAAAACAATGCTGCAATTGTTGATAATGCCAAAAAGAAAGAGAAACATCGGGAAATAGGCATATTTTATTTAAGACATTATTATATGACATCAACATGCATTTATCATTATTATAATCACCGCCAGAATGTCCAACTTCACCATGATGAACTTAAAATTGGGTTCTAGTATTTTTCCTCAACAGTTCTCCTCACAAACCGAAATTCATTTCAAACACAAATTTGATAAGAACAGAGTGGAAATTATTAGCAACACCAAAATAACAGCAAAGCTAATGTTTTCTGTTAGTTTAAGCACAAACTAAGAAAGTAAAACCAAACTTTGTGGCAATAATTAAGATCAAACTGAACATGGTGTGTGTTTATGGTGCATGTCGGCAATGTTGTCTCAGCGGGGGTGGGGCGTGGTGGAGGTGGGGCTTAGGTAGAAGATATTATCGGATATCGCGATATTTTTAAAGGCGATTATCGATAAGATATTTTTGACATATAGCCCTGTCTGTCCTCCATTCATTCCAATCAAACACCCCATATTTCCAACAATTCATCACTTTTAAATAATTTATCCATCCCAAACCAACATCTCAACCTACCCTCCATCCATCTGTCCATCCCATTCAAACACTTCATTCATCCTCCACCTCATTTAAACACTCCATTCATTCAAGTTCTCCATCCATGCATACATACATCCCATTTACACCTCATTTATCCTCCACCTCATTCAAACTCTCCATCAGTGTTGGGCAAGGTACTTTTTATTTAATTTAATTTAATTTAATTTAATCAAATGACTGATCACTGATTACTTCTTTTAAAAGTAATCATGTTACTGTTCTGATTACTTTATTTCAAAAGTAATTCGTAATTAGTTATATTAGCTACTAGTTACATTACTTTTTTTCTCCATTAAATTTATGAAATCCCAGCATACACGCTCCCGATAAATATTTGTTATTAAAGCATCGACATTCACAAAACACTGTTATTTTTAACTAAAGCAAGCGGCTGCTGCGTGCATGGTTTGGCATGGCAGAATGCCAGCAAAGAGCGCTGCATTTATAATCTCTAAAAGACATCTCAGTTCATCGCAATCTCACAAATCTCTGTTATAACACCAATAAATATATGCATAATGAATCTTTCATAATGTCTACAATTCGTGTGTTATAATGAGAGGATTCATGAGCATGCAAATTTCAGCACTGCATTGCTCAACGCTGCAAACACGTGTTATAGCCTAAATAGAAACTCTGCATACGCTTGCACCTGTTAATTGTTTATATTTATATTAGTTCATGTTGCCGTTGTGCAATAGATGAATAACAATTTATTTGTTTTAGATATTTTATGTTTAGATATTTTTATTTTGCGGGAGTCCCATGAATCATTTTATTCTCCCGCATTCCACGCACACACGAGTGTCTACCCGCCCGCACCAGCACTCGCCCATCTTGTCTCTGCACTCTGTTATGTCGGGTCTCGCGGGAGCAGGTCTCTAATCCAGTGGCACTGGACTCGACAGTGCGTGTGCTACATCCATTTTAGATCTCTAGATTATAAAACACTGCATTCTGTCAGCAATGTAACGCAGCAGTAACGTATAGGGACTTCGGCTTGTAACTATACTCAAATTACTATTTTGAAAATTATAACGCGTTAAATTACTCTGTTACTAAAAAAAGTAATCAAATTACAGTAATGCGTTACTGCGCAACACTGCTCTCCAAGACTGCTCTCTTCATCCCTCCACCCATTAATCCACTTGTTCATCTTATTCAAATACTTCATCTATCCTCCATTCTCTCAAGTTCTTCATCCATCCATCCAATTTACACATCCAAACTCTCCATCCATCCATCCATCCATCCCATGGCGGATTGAGATGTTGGATTTTAAGCTACTCATCCATCCAAATCCACCTTATCCCTCTATCCATTAATCCACTTGTTCATCCAATTCAAACACCTCATCTCTCCTCCATTCACTCAAGTTCTTCATCCATCCATCCATCCATCCATTCCATTTACACCTCATTCATCCTCCACCTCATTCAAACACTCCATTCATTCATCCATCCATCCATCCATCTCATGTCTACAAACACATGGACTTAGCTGTTTGATTAGTCAAAAAAAAAAAATTACCAATGGGATAAGAAAAATTACTGTTTTATATAAAAATAAAAAAAAGTCTCTAAAATAATTTGAGCTAACAAACAACTTTGCTTTAAAAGTATTTTTTTTTTAGTAAATACAGAATAGCTGTTTAATTAGTCAGCGAATAGATGCTTTATTTCTGCATTGTCTCCCTTAGGATAACTGACCACTTCAACAATAAATTCATCTTTTACTTAGGACCTGACAAAAAGTACTGTGACTGTAATGGTATTAATGGTAATTATGATACTATGCTAGTGAATTATTAATATATTCATGTACTATGGTATTGTAAAATCAGTACTGAAGTTTGTTACAATTTTTAAATTTTTTCTGAAGTTCTGATCATTTAATTTGAAAAGAAAAAAATACACTACCATTAAAATGTTTGGGATCTATATAAGTCTACACACTCAGCAATGCTGCATTTCTTTCATGAAAGTAGTTAGTAAGGTTAACAGTAATATTCTTACAAATTAAATAACTCTTCTATTTTAACATATTTTAAAGTTTAATTTATACTTCTAATGGCAAAGCTGGAATTTCATAAGCCATTACTCTAATATGCTGATTTGTTGCTCCAATACAATTTTTTGCTATCATCAATGTTGAAAAACAGTTGTGCTGCTAAATATTTTTGTGGAAACCATAATACATTTTTTTAGGGTTCTTGATGAATATAAAGTTCAAAAGAATAGCATATATATATATATATATATACAGTTGGGAAAATATTTATTTGATCCCATGCTGATTTTGTACGTTTACCCACTTACAAAAAAATAAATAAAATGGGTCTGTAATTTTTATGGTAGGTTTATTTTAATGGATAGAGACTGAATATCAACCAAAAAAAAAACACATTATATAAAGGTTACAAATTGATTTGCAATTCAGTGAGTGAAATAAGTATTTGATACTCTACCAACCAGCAAGAATTTTGGCTCCCACAGACTGGTTATGTGCCCATGTGGAACACAGATTAGTCCTGCCACTTTAAGAAGTTACTCCTAATGTAGGTGTATAAGACACCTGTCCACGCAATCTGTATCTTCCATTCCAACCTCTCCCACCACCATGGGCAAGACCAAAGAGCTGTCAAAGGATGTCAGAGACAAGATTGTAGATCTACACAAGGCTGGAATGGGCTACAAGGCCATCAGCAAGAAGCTTGGTGAGAAGGAGACAACTGTTGGTGTGATTATTCGGGAATGGACGAAATACAAAACAACCATCAATCGGCCTTGGTTTGGAGCTCCGTGCAAGATCTTGCCTCATGGGGTAAGGATGATCATGAGAAAGGTGAGGAATCAGCCCAGAACTATACGAAGGAGTGGCTTCGTAAGAAGCATTTCAAGGTCCTGGAGTGGCCTAGCCAGTCTCCAGATCTCAACCCCATAGAAAATCTTTGGAGGGGGTTGAAAATCCGTGTTGCCCAGCGACAGCCCCAAAACATTACTGCTCTAGAGGAGATCTGCATGGAGGAATGGGCCAAAATACCAGCAACAGTGTGTGAAAACCTTGTGAAGACTTACAGAAAACGTTTGACCTCTGTCATTGCCAACAAAGGGTATATAACAAAGTATTGAGATGAAATTTTGTTATTGACCAAATACTTATTTTCCACCATAATTTGCAAATAAATTCTTTAAAAATCCTACAATGTGATTTTCTGGATTTGTTTTTCTCATTTTGTCTCTCATAGTTGAGGTATACCTATGATGAAAATTACAGGCCTCTCTCATCCTTTTTAAGTGGGAGAACTTGCACAATTGGTGGCTGACTAAATACTTTTTTTCCCCACTGTATATACTGTATGTACAATAATTACAGGTTTATCCTAGGATTACAGCACGTTTTTAGTTCTAGATATGATTTTTATTTTGCTCCTCTTACAAAACACAGCGGAAAGGAAGGTCCCTTTGTACCTATTCCCACTGACATCCTATGTCTCCATCGGACTATAGTCTCTTTGATCCACGTTGATCCCTCTGCTCACTGTTTTCTTTCTCACTGAAGAGGTCGGGGTTCAGGTTAAGCTGTGCTTTATTGTGCTCACACACACTCTCCAGGCATTATAATAGAGTCAGCAGCAGAGGTCAGGAAATATAACACACCTTTGAGTATTTGTGAAGAAACGTGCTGTATAGATTCCCGTAGCTCATAGCGTCTGCTGTGAAATAATCTTTTTCAACTTTTACCGGAAAGTTCAGGTGTGTTAGAACCGTTACTGTTTGATAATGTCCCCTGTCCTTGCGCTGTTCCCTTTTAATGGCCTTTGATAGGTGTGTGTGAGCAGAATGATGGGAAAAGGAGAGCTCTGACACAGAAGGATCAATGGGGAAGCTCGGTAAAGAAGTTCTGCCGTGTGGTGCGGCTAGACGATATTAGAACACAATTGTGCGTGGGCTCTTTTGGCTCGTCTCTGGAGGGAAAACGTAAAGCCTGCATCAGTCAGAAGCAGCCAAACAGCGTACACAGCTACAGATACAAAAAGCAACAATGGCACCCACAAAAAGACCAATGGCAGAAAAAATGAAAGATGTGTTGTGTTGAAATAGTTCAAATAATGTTTCATTCGATTTCAGAATGGTTGCGATGAAGTGCTATTAGAGAGTTCAGCCAGTGATACATTCTTTCTCTTTTGTCTTTGTCTTTGTCTTTCTCTTTCTCTTTCTCTTTCTCTTTCTCTTTCTCTTTCTCTTTCTCTTTCTCTTTCTCTTTCTCTTTCTCTTTCTCTTTCTCTTTCTCTTTCTCTTTCTCTTTCTCTTTCTCTTTCTCTTTCTCTTTCTCTTTCTCTTTCTCTTTCTCTTTCTCTTTCTTTCTGGATTACACTTAAAAACAAGTACCATGTTTGTACAACATGATTTGTACAACATGGTGCTATTTTAGCACATACTGTATATACCATGTTAATGAGTCAGTGACGAATAAGTGATTCAATTCAATTTAAAATTGGCAAGTTCTTAGAGATCTAATTTTTATCTTTACAGTTTGTTAGTTTCATATGATTTTTACATTTTTCAAGGAAAGGTTATTTATAATGATACTAAAATTGTAAAATGGCATAGCCAAGTAAAAAGCAATAACATATTTTCCTTACACTTTGATTACATGTGAGTGTAGATATCTTATTCTTACTTTATAAATTGCATGAATTAGTAACTTAGAAATATTGTTTTTGTGGAGCAGTGTTATTTTAGTATCATTGATATACTATTAAATAATTTTTATTATAATTTTAGGTAAAGTTTAGATAACATTTTAGTAATATTGTGTAAATTTATGTGTGTTTGTCAATTTTAGTATATATATAATAAATTATATATTTAATATATATAATAAAAGTTTTTGTTAACATAATAGGTGTATGTGTAATGTGTATATTTATTATGTATATATAAATACACACACATACAGTATATATTTTGAAAATATTTTATATTATATATAGATATATTTAATATATAAACTTAACATATTTTTCTTAAATGTATACATTCATATGTTTGTATTTAAATATTCATAATAAATATACACAGTACACACACATATTATGTAAACAAAAACTTTTATTTTGGATGCGATTAATCGTTTGACACGATTATATATATATATACACTACCGTTCAAAAGTTTGGGATCAGTAAGGTTTTTTTAATGCTTTTTAAAGAAGTTTCTTATGCTCATCAAGGCTGCGTTTATTTGATGAAAAATACAGAAAAAAAATTATGTAAACAAAAACTTTTATTTTGGATGCGATTAATCGTTTGACACGATTATATATATATATACACTACCGTTCAAAAGTTTGGGATCAGTAAGGTTTTTTTAATGCTTTTTAAAGAAGTTTCTTATGCTCATCAAGGCTGCGTTTATTTGATGAAAAATACAGAAAAAAAATTAAATATTGTGAAATATTATTACGATGTAAAATAATGGTTTTCTATTTTAATATACATTAAAATCTAATTTATTGCTGTGATGCAAAGCTGAATTTTCAGCATCATTACGCCAGTATTCAGTGTCACATGATGTTTCTGAAATCATTCTAATATGCTGATTTATTATCAATGTTGGAAACAGTTGTGCTGCTTAATATGTTTTTGGTACCTGTGATACTTTTTCAGGATTCTTTGATGAATAAAAGTGAAAAAGAACAGCATTTATTTAAAGATCTCATATGATGTTGCTAAAAATAACATTATTTTGTGTATTTGGTGTAATGAAATGTGTTTATGCGGTTTAAGGTTATAAAAACACGTTATTTTCCACATACTGTACATTATTGTTTCTCCTCTATGCCCCGCCTTTCTGAAACGCGTCGATTTTTACAAAGCTCATCGGTCTGAAAAGCGAGGTGTGCTCTGATTGGCCAGCTATCCAGTGCGTTGTGATTGGCTGAATACCTCAAGCGTGTGACGGAAATGTTATGCCCCTTACCATACTGTGATGGCGTGTCCCGGCCAGAGCGATGAGACAAAAACATTAAATCCCATTATAAATGAGGCATTCGTTGCATCCAGTGGGGACATAATTATGGATTATTATGACTTATACTGTATTTTTACGCGTTGCATCACGCTGCGTAAACATAAAACCATGTCTGCATTTGTGATCGGAGAAATGACAAACAACAAGTGCTAATGTTACTCCACACTGCCCAAAACTCGCGTTTGAATCATCAGTGGCAAATGATAAAAGAAAACGTACTTACGTGAGTCAGAACTGCCGGCATTTTAGTCTAACATTACTCTCCCAGGATCAGTAAACAGTCCTCCATAAAATGTGC
>NW_015505310.1:1931015-1937688 GCF_001515645.1 Sinocyclocheilus grahami | reverse complement strand
TATACCTATGATGAAAATTACAGGCCTCTCTCATCTTTTTAAGTGGGAGAACTTGCACAATTGGTGGCTGACTAAATACTTTTTTGCCCCACTGTATATACATATATAATTCTATCGATTTTTATTTTAGTTTTAGTTATTTTTTTTAACATCAAGTTAAACAAAATTAAAATGAGAAATGTGTTGAGTCAACCTTGACTTTTTGACCTTGACACAATGATGAGGGCCTGTAGTGTTGCGGTTATTAAGCAGTGAGTTTTGTTTTTGACATTTTGTACCACACTGACATTTTTGACTTAACCTTGCTATCAGGATGACCTGTCACCTATTTCTTCTAATCATGGTCTATTTCTTCTAAATTCTTCTAAAGAAGAGGGATTATTCAAGGAAATCCATCTTGAGTATAATGAGGATTTTGTTAAGGCCAATTGGGGCAGCCAGTCGCAACTCGAAATGCGATATACCATATATATCATGTTCATAAGAACCACCTCAACCATCTAGTTATCTCATTACGCTATACTCTGCAGATAGTTTGCATTACAGGCTAACATCAAACTATTTTGAACTACCAGAGCTATTTTGATCCCTGCATGGCACAGGTTCTGTCATTTGCACCTCAACACCTGTATCAAATCCCGCTGCATTTTCAACAGATATAGCCAACGATTTTATTTATTGGACTATTTATTATCTCCACTCACTTGCAGCTCATAACAGGCCATATAGAACCCATTTACTATAAATAATTATTTGAACCAGTCTGCTTTAGAATAATCTTCCACATTTGTAAGTAATAATCCAAATAATAATAATCCAAGTAGGGAAGTAAAAGTATGTATTGTTGAGTTGGTGCAATTTTTAGAGTCAAAATAGAGAGCAGCGGCCCTGCAGCTAAATGCCCAAGCAGGTAAACAACACCGGTTATGTAAATATGTCTGTCTCAGAGACAAGCTGAACACAAATAAGAGTAAATAAGTTTTTGTAATAAGTTGGCTAGAGCTGTGGCACAGCAGTTAGCACACACATGCTCCTGAAGTTGTCAATAAATACATTAGAAGTCGTCAATTTTGTCAGGTTATTAATGCTGCTGTTACTACGGCTTTCACCACGTCAGTGAAAGCTGAACTGCTGTCATGTTCTCTGGCAGCTTTCTAAGCTTCGACACAACTAGTACATCCCCAGTTCTTCATTGCATGATGTATTATGGTTACATTTAATTTGATACATGGGTAGCAACTGGTGGTTATTTGCTTCTAACTATAGAAAAGTAAGTGGCGTATGTGAACTAATGGATTATATCAAATTACAGCCTCTTATTTGACACCTTGGCACATCCCAGAGAACTCGAGGAATGATTAGCACCATATTTGGTTTTGCCGGATGCCGAGTCCTGAGACTTTATATCTGAAAATATACTCTCTTAAAAGGATAGTTCAGCCATCAAAACAAACCCATGTAACTTTGTGTCTTCTATAAAAATAAAAATCAATTATTTTTTAAAGGAATGTCTTGGCCACTCTTGTCAATATAATAGAAGTGGAAGGCTGTCATGTTACAAAAGGACAAAAAAGCAAGCATACCAGTATCATAAAAATGGTTCATAATGGTGCAATCTTGTCCTCTGAGAAGTTTGTATTTAGTTGCGCTTATGACGTCAAATGTGTTCAAATCACTACTAGAGAAAACAGAAAAATAGCTGTGGCATTTGCTAAAAAGGTAGGAAAACTATTACATCCATAATGCACCTGGTTCAATCCGACTTTCCGTGTGCTGTCAAATTAAAGCTTACAAATAAACAGGGACAACTGGGTGCAGGTAACATAGAGTAAGAGTACGCATTGTTCATTTACATGTACTACTGACATTGTAACAATGGCCATAACAACATATTTCTGCAAAATGGCAAACAGAATGGGCATAAACTTTGTTTTGTACACAAATAAAATCTTAAATTTCACCACTTTGTGGTGGCATTCATGTGCGCTCAACTTGTAAATAAATAATCTTTCCGTCAAGACATGTAAATACACTAATGCGACAGATTTGTAAAGAGGAATAAACTGAAATGCAAGTTAAACTGAGACTTAATAACTTTCCTTGGCATGTTCATTAGAGTTGATGTATTTGTGTGCACAAATAGTTTCTCTTGAGTTGGAGCTTTCATAATTTGTAGCATCTAGTTCACAAAACCGTTCTGAATGATTTGTTTACAAAACACACTGATTTGGTTCTCAAGTTTAACTTGGAATATAACGGATGGGCCATTTGAACTTCATTTGTCATGAAATAATTTGCACTTTTTTGGGGTGAATTTACCATAAAATGACAAGGTGCACTCAGATTTTCTGATGTAATAATCATATTTGATGGCACTCTGAACTTGTTCTGGTTCTTCCATGCCTGGTGTTTGAAATGCACAGTTTCCTTTGCCAAGTCCACAGCTAAGAACATAGAGCGGCAGAAGCCGCCACTGCACAGAGCTCTAGGGATGGGAATTTGGTCCCTGATGAAGAGAACCACAATGGCTCATCCACCCATATCTATGTTATGTATAAAAACAACTAGATTTTTATGGAAGGAATGTAACACTGGAATTCAGACAGCGCTACAATTCCTCACACACTGTGGGCATTCTGGGTGCTATGGGACCTGTGCATCTCAGTGCAATATAATAATGTGGTCTTGTTGTTGTTTTTTTAGATTTCTTGACTCCAGAAAGATGTGGGGTGGCCATAATGATGGTGACCAGCAAGGTCATGTGAGTGCACGGATGGAGACCAGCTTACCCATGGGTACCACCAGTATTTCTGTATCCCAGCAACAGGTTCCTAAGAAGTTTGCTCCTGTTGTGGCTCCCAAGCCCAAGTTCAACCCCTATAAACAACTCGGGGATGCAACACACGAGGGAGCTGGTAAGACTTATAGCCTTGACTTTTTCATTATTAGCATTTGTACATATTTGCATATGACCGTGGTCAGAACACATGTACGGGTTTGCAAGATTTGTTTTTCCACTTGAGGGTCAGAACTGGGAAACGATGATCGACTTGGAGTCAAAATTCAAAGAAGCGGTGAGGCAAATTGAATCGCACAGACTAAAATGTGGCTTTTACATGAAAACTCAAGATGCAAAATTCGCTTGAAATAAGGATGTTACTGAACCACGACTGCAGGACACAAGGGCTCTTGGTCTGCCTTGCATCATACTAAAAAGTCTTGTCTGGCTCTTTGAAGCTGTCGTCTTGCCAATGACATTTTATTTTGGAGGACAGGTGACCATCTGACCATGAAAGTCCACCACTGGTGGGCCATTTATATGCTGGGTCTATCTTAGCACTTTAAAAAAGACATCTGGAAACACACACACACACTCGGCTGTTGGCTTTGTGGTATTTCTACTTTAACTTTTATGACAGTGTATTATTCCTCAATATACCTGAGATATGTTTGCCAGCACTACAAAACAACAAAATATATTGACTAGTTATATCTTGACTCACAATATGAACTTAATCCAAGTTCATAAATCAAATGTTCCGTTCACAAAACTGGTCCAGATATAGTGAAATATAGCAAACAAGTCACATGAATGTCTTTTGTTATGACAGAGTTTGCTTACAAAACAAACAAAATATAGATCAGTTTCTATAAATTGGCTCCAGAAGATTTTAACTTAACCCAAAATTCTAAATATTTGAATGCCTTTACATTTTATTTTTTAGCAAAATATTAAACCAAGTAAATTTTAAAGAAATATAGCACAAGCTGTCAAAAGGGCATCCAATAGATTTTTTTTTTTCATTTGATCCACAAATGGATAAAAAAACATTTGGAAATTTAAAAGGGCCATTTAAAAATTACTTATTAGTTCAGTATTTCATTGTTATACTTAACTAGCATTTTTAACATTAACTAAATAGTGATACGTGTCTGTGTTTTGTCAGTTTACCATATGGGCAACACTTAAGGTTGGGTAAAACAACAAGGTTCATTAGTTAATGTTAATTAATGCACTAACTAACATTAACTAACAATGAGAAATACATTTGTTACAGTATTTATTAATCTTTGTTAATGTTAATTAATAAAACTACAACTTTTCATTGTTAGTTCATATTACCTCATGACCATTAATTAATTTTAACATATATAACTTTGGATTTTAATAATACATAAATAAATGCTGAAATTAATAAGAACTGAGATTAATAAATGCTATGTTTCATCGTTAATTAACTCATGTTAACAAATGGAACCTTATTGCAAAGTGTTACCAAAATATGATTTATTCGTTTATTATTGTCTTGTAACATGAATTACATAAACGATTTAAATGTTTTTCATTGTCAATTTGAAAATGATTAGTCTATTTACATTTTTATTTTCAAATCAATAAACTAATAATTAATTCCTTTTTATTTTATTAAGTTAAAATGATTAATTATATTAACTTATGAAACATGTCTTTAGCTAATTTGATGGATTAATGTCTGCGGTTATTCGGTTAGAAAACCTGTTTATTTAGTTCAGCATTAATTATAAAACCCAAGCTATGATAATTTACATGAGAGGGTCAGTGAGTCTGTTGGTGGTGATTGTGTGAGTGGTTCATATGTAATCGCCTCACACAATGATCTAATCAGAACTCTCTGCTATATGTGAGTAGGTCCATATTGGCTTTGTGCATGTGTGGGGCCACAGGGGTTGAGTGTATAGGGACTCATTGTTGGCTTATGTCCAGGTGTTCAGTAGCATGTGATGTTCACATTCACTGGAGGTCTTGGGGGGCACATTCCATTAGAGCAACATAGGCCCAGTGTCACTGTTAAGCCCCTGATGGGTGGCAGGTGCCAAGAATGTGTCCATCCGCTGTGCCAACTCCTTCCCCCGTCATCTTTCTCTTGCCTCGCTGCTCAGGCTTTTTTTTTTAATGTTCCTCTCATTGTCACCGTCTCCGATGATATTCCTGGAAAAAGAGACTGATTATGATGTATGTGCTTGAGTTTGTTTGCATGTCGTTACTAGTAATTGTCCCTTACATAAAAATACTGTTATTTAGTTACATTACATGGTACCAAATTATTGCTGTATTTGTATCGCCATTAGAGATGTATAGCTAATTGTATTATTACTCATGTATGTGCTTGAGTTTGTTTGAATGTCATTGCTAGTAATTGTCCTTTACATAAAAAATACAGTTTTTAGTTGCATAACATGGTACCAAATTATTACTGTATTTGTATTACCATTAGAGATGTATAGATAATTGTATTATTACTCATAATAATGTGCAGTGGTTGTGGGCAGAACTGATTTTATGCTATTTACGCATGAGGACAACAAGAGTGAAAAGTGTCTCTATCAAGTCATGACTAGGAAGAAGTTATTGATTAGCAAAGTGGAATTTAGTTATATAGTCGCCAATGTCTCAACTTACCAGGTTAATATAATATATATTAGCAGTTTGAATGTGACTTATCAGAATTTAAATCAGAACTATACACTACTGTTTAAAAGTTTGGGGGCCGGTATGGTTTTTAATTGTGTCTTATGCTCATCAAGGCTGCATTTAGTTGTTTTAAAAATACAATAAAAATCATAATGTTATGAAATATTATTGCAAATTATTAAATTTTATTACAATTTAAAATAACTGTTTTCTGTTTTAATACATTTGAAAAAGTAATTTATTCCTGTTACGACAGCTGAATTTTCAGAATAATTACTTCAGTCTTCAGTGTGACATGATCCTTCAGATATCATTCTAATAAACTGATTTGGTGGTCAACAAACATTCTTATTAATAACTTTGATAATTAAAAGTTTAAAATGTAAATTTAAAATTAATAATTATTATCAGTGCTGAAAGCAATTGTTCTGCTTATTATTGTTGTGGAAACCGTGATAGGTCGTTTCAGGGTTCTTTGATGAATAGTTCAAAAGAGCAGAATTTATTTCATATATATATATATATATATATTATATATCATTTTACAGTCGATTTAATGCATCCTTTGTATTGAACCTTTTTTCAAAAATAACTATTGTGAAAATTTCCCACAGCACATACTCTTAATTATTATGGCAAATGTATGATAATACAAAAAAAAAAAATTTATACAAAGGATGCATTATATTGGCTTTTACATTTTTACTTTACAGTTTACTACTATGATATTTTTTGCTGTTTGGGGGAACATAATTTGGGAGCTGTTTTGCGTGTGTGAAGATGCATTAAAGGCTGCGTTTACACTGGCACAAAAAATCCGATCTTTCGCTCACATCTGACACAGATCGGAATTTGTTACACACGTGTAAACACAAAAACCCGCACGAGATCCTATTTTTTTGCATCCGATCTGAGCCACTTCCAAATGTAGATATTAATCGGATACACATCTGATATCTGGACATCCGACCTACGTCTAAACACACATATCCGATTCTCCACAGAACTCCCAATGCGAGGGCGACACGTTTGCTCATAAAGATTTTTAATGGCGTTTTAATGCCGGCGTGCGCTCGCATTTTATTTAGATGGAAACGTTTTATAGGTAAGAAATTGCACATTTAGGAGCTGGTTTTCAACCCCCGCCCCGTGAATTTTTAAAATACAACAGCTAAAGCTACATATATTTCTCAGCAATGAGGTGATAACTTAGCAGTTTTT
>NW_015505310.1:1900569-1930748 GCF_001515645.1 Sinocyclocheilus grahami | reverse complement strand
AGGAGCTGGTTTTCAACCCCCGCCCCGTGAATTTTTAAAATACAACAGCTAAAGCTACATATATTTCTCAGCAATGAGGTGATAACTTAGCAGTTTTTTGTAATTAAACCGACAAGCTTTTTTGCAGTGCTTCACAATCGCTCACTCGCACGTGGGTGCATGCGGTCGTTTGTTCGTTCTCTCTCTCTCTCTCTCTCTCTCTCTCTCTCTCACAACAGCTAAAAGCTACATATATTTCTCAGCAATGAGGTGAGAACTTAGCAGTTTTTGTAATTAAACCGACAAGCTTGTTTGCAATGCTTTACAATTGCTCGCTCGCACGTGGGTGCATGCGTTCGTTCGTTCTCTCTCTCTCCCTAATTCGAATTCATTTCAATAAATATCATCTTTATTTCACTAAAGAATTCTACCTCTAACGAGCTGTAGATAAAATAGTCTAACAAATTAAAATTACCGTTATTTTCCGGTCTTTATCCGTTCAGTCAGGTTTTGTGCTGCAAAACATCCATGACAGACGTTGTCCATGCTGGCAAATAATAATGGCCATTCGACGTGAATTATATAAATAATTTTAATAGCATGGCCATTTAAAACCCGAGGGTCTACCATGTGCATAGTAAAGCGATCACTGCAGACAATACTTTTGGGTGGGAATTAATGTAAACACATATCGGATACCAGTCGTGTCTAAAGTGAATGTAAATAGACGTGCCAAAAAATTGGATATGGTTAAAAGATCGGATCTGTGCATTAAGACTTGCCGTGTAAACGCAGCCAGAAAGACTATTTGTGGATTTCAGATATATCAAAACCTAAATATAAAAGTTGGGTCAAAATAATGTCAAATCCTTTGAGTACATTGATGTTTTCTATCAATAGTTTGTTATATAAAGTTTAAAAAGTTGCAGCCAGCCATACAAATAAACCCAACAATCCGTGAAGCTCATATTTACAAGCATACGTGCAGAGTTGCATGAGTTATTGATTACTGATTGCAGACACATGGCCCTTGGGCATTACGTAAATATGGGTGAAACCACATAAATGGTCAAAAGTGTTAGTGTGATTTCTTTGCAGTGTCTACCCAGACAGGCATCTTTATGCTCTCTGGACATCAACCAAGTCTTAGCTAACGGCATGCCCTTTGGCAATTTGTTATTTTTTTTTAAGAGTATTATTGGGAATTTGTTTCTGCAATAAAAGTGCTCTATTCTTGCATTAATTGGCTGATAGTGGCTCTGTCAGATAGGGGTTTCCATGGTTACAGCGTGTGCTTTCTGGACCCTAAAAAGCTTTCTGATTAGAAATGTGAATTTAACCTAATCTCTATAGTGAAAATTGTATTGATTAAGTTATTCTATTTTTAAACATTTCACAGAAAATAAGAAAGATAGAGGACCTTGAGGGCTTATTTTATGCTGTAACCCTGCTGCTCTGCTGCTGGTGTGAGAGCGACTGAGACCTGCCTTTGTTTCAGATGAAAAGCGATGATGAGATTATTAGAGGGAGTTCTCACACGTCTGTCCCAATCAAACAGGCAGCTTTGAGCAAGACAAAGTTATCTGAGCTCACTTTGTCCCAGTTTAGTTTTCAGAGTCGACAGAGAAATGCAACCAACCAATGTGCATATTTGTCGTTTTGTGGGTTTGCTGTAAACACCAAGCCATACATTTTAACACATTGTAACTGAATAATACAAAATGCATTTTTATTCAGATTGACATTGCAAATGTTCCATTTAGTTCTGTATGATTTCTAAAAACTGACTGGAAGCTGATTGAAACTAATCACAGCCGCAGCGCAAGTGTCGATGGAGAAAGATATGGGTAATTTATTTATAATTCAGACCCACACGGGACGGTTAACAAAAGTAAACTCATTTGCATTCTTTGTAGTGTCAGTTTTAAAGATTATAAATATTATAAACACTCATTCATAAATGTAGGAAGGACTGCAGTTTAGACGCAAAAACATCAACATCAACACGAGATGTAAGAATATAAGTGCTGGGGAAAGTTGATATATTTTGCATTTTGCAACTTTCAAATATCATTTCATTATTTCTACCTTTTGTTTAGCAAGGAAGAACATTCCCTGTGCCTTTTGATGTAGTTTAAGAATTATAGAACCTGTTCTTTTAGTAATAATATGAAACAATAATTAATGAGTTACTTTGTAGGTAATATTTCATTCCAGAACACCACGCTTTATGCTGACATTCTTTTAATTCTGCAATAGTTCATTCAAATTATCTTTTTTATGAAAACGTTCTAATCTTACGGTTACACAGAGCTCAGAGAGCACAGAGGAAGAGTTTGTGCACATGCTTGTGTCACGCTAGAAGGGCTCCCATGGGCATTGCGGTTCACACTTCTGCAAATTTTAGGGTGTCTCTATCTAAACAAGGTGCTTGAAAAACAGTATCAGACCTATATTATCCAATATTTGCCACAGGAAGTGGATGCGTTGTGTAATATCTCCTTTATTCTTCTGTGTATTACCGCCAGCTTGCAGCTGCTTATGACAATGTGTAGTCAAGGCTAAGCGACATAAAAACAAACCAGATGAAATCCAGTCATGGCTGAACAAGACTGACAGTGACAAACATGTATTTTTTTATTATTGGTTTGTCAGGTATTACGTTTTTTATGGTTTATTCTGAACAAAAGACTGCTGGAATGTTTACCTCAGTTGTTTAATGTGAGCCAGCCAATACCTTTTGACATTGAGTATGTATTTTCTGGATGAGTATTTTGGAGGAAATTGTTGTATGCTGCATTCTGTTCAAGGACCTATTCAAAGCTGATTGTGTTATTTATTCGTTCAGAAAGTGGCAAATGCAGCTTTAAACCTGAATAAAAGTGTTTCTCCAGACACTTTGACTGTTGCCGGTAAAAAGCATGCCACTATACGGATTTATTCATTCAGTTTTGTCAATTAGTATTGACTACATGCTGTTAAAGTGTGGTCAGACGGAACACATATTTGAAGTCTGTCTGTTATCGCAGTTTGCCGCCGTCTGACTAACCTCTTGACTTATTCTGAGCTTCTGTCTGGAACATTTCTAATTGAAGGTTGAAAGGCAGATACAGAACATAAAAGCTGTTTTAGGTCCTGTATCTGCCCATGTGCTATTGTGTGAGAAAATGTGCCGGAAGATAGTGTGAGTTGAGGCCTTGAATCGAGGGCAGTTCATTAGGCCTCTATTACAGCGGATAAGCCCAATTCCTTAGCAAGCTAATTGACTTTTTATTAATGGAGATAAGTGAACGTGTCAATTATCTGAGCAAGGGTACTTTATATTAAGCAAAGAACATCGTAGCAGATAAAGCAAACAGTAATAGGGAATCATTGTAAAGGTGTCTCGTCAAAGTGAGGGTTTATACAGGGCTAATGAGGTTTTTAACGCTGGTGTTCACATTAAATTAATCTGATGGGAAATGTGGAAAAACCTGGGTGTATGTGTGTGTGTGTGTGTGTGTACAGCTGCATAAGGTATGCAAACTCTTTGAATTTACCTGGATTTCTGCATGAGATGGTCATGAAAAAGTCTAAAAAATAAACAAATAACATGCTTTTTAAATAAAGGCCGCCGGATATATATCCAGTAAAGACCCTTGAACATACATTTGTTTGTGTTATTAGTTATTTGCAGACTAATGCATTAATGAAGACACAGCTAATCACATCTAATAATAATCTAATAAAATATATTTTATGTTTTTATTAATGCATTAATAATGTCATATAATTAATCTCACATTATTGCTGTCATGTTTCTCTGACAAGCCTGTGCCACCCTTCTTTGCCAGCTAAATAAATAAAAAGGCATTCAGTTAAATGTTCATTACCACTATATAATATAATATTATATAATTATATTATATTATATTATATTATAAATTCCCTCACCAAAAATATTACTAACAAACAAATAAATAAATAACCCTTGATCTTTAGCCAGTATTTTGTTTTCGTTTTCTACATGACCATCACACCTTATGATGTGCCAAACCTCAAAATTGCCTGTTATGTATATGAGTTTAGAGTCAGCCAACTCAACAGTTAAACACCTGCATGTCTAATTCACAGTGGATAGTCAGTAAAAACAGGAACTTGTTCACTCGGTTGTTCAAGAAAGCAAAACCAAACAAAGCATCTGCTTTACATAGTTTCCAGACCGTGCTGCTTTTTAGTGAAAAGGTGTATTTTTTTTTCTGAAGGATCAAATGCAGTATTATTTGATAGAAATCTAGTGTGAAAACAGTGACCTCATCATATTTTTACTGTACACATTTTCGGGAAACCATTAGTTGCTAAACCAGATTGATACACACTTGCACAAGCACACACATAAATATACACAATATTTGCAAACTCAAACTCCAGCACACACACATGTCTCTAATTTTTGTGAAGGGAAGACCACTGCGCTGCAAGAAAAATAACATCTGTGCAACTCAGAGAAAAGGCCTATCTGCTTTCTTTTTTCAGACACTGTTTTTAGCAGCACTTAGGACCACCTGACAGGGTGTTTTTTATTGGCAGGGGTCAGTTTGCTTCTCCCCTTCCCACAACTACCAAATAGGTTATACAGGTGCATCTCAATAAATTAGAATGTCGTGGAAAAGTTCATTTATTTCAGTAATTCAACTCAAATTGTGAAACTCGTGTATTAAATAAATTCAATGCACACAGACTGAAGTAGTTTAAGTCTTTGGTTCTTTTAATTGTGATGATTTTGGCTCACATTTAACAAAAACCCACCAATTCACTATCTCAACAAATTAGAATATGGTGACATGCCAATCAGCTAATCAACTCAAAACACCTGCAAAGGTTTCCTGAGCCTTCAAAATGGTCTTTCAGTTTGGTTCACTAGGCTACACAATCATGGGGAAGACTGCTGATCTGACAGTTGTCCAGAAGACAATCATTGACACCCTTCACAAGGAGGGTAAGCCACAAACATTCATTGCCAAAGAAGCTGGCTGTTCACAGAGTGCTGTATCCAAGCATGTTAACAGAAAGTTGAGTGGAAGGAAAAAGTGTGGAAGAAAAAGATGCAAAACCAACCGAGAGAACCGCAGCCTTATGAGGATTGTCAAGCAAAATCGATTCAAGAATTTGAGTGAACTTCACAAGGAATGGACTGAGGCTGGGGTCAAGGCATCAAGAGCCACCACACACAGACGTGTCAAGGAATTTGGCTACAGTTGTCGTATTCCTCTTGTTAAGCCAATCCTGAACCACAGACAACGTCAGAGGCGTCATACCTGCAGTCCCTACCAAGTATTGAGTACATGTACAGTAAATGAACATACTTTCCAGAAGGCCAACAATTCACTAAAAATGTTTTTTATTGGTCTTATGAAGTATTCTAATTTGTTGAGATAGTGAATTGGTGGGTTTTTGTTAAATGTGAGCCAAAATCATCACAATTAAAAGAACCAAAGACTTAAGCTACTTCAGTCTGTGTGCATTGAATTTATTTAATACACGAGTTTCACAATTTGAGTTGAATTACTGAAATAAATAAACTTTTCCATGACATTCTAATTTATTGAGATGCACCTGTACTTGGGTGGTTGGACAAATAGCTATTAAATGAGGCATATTTTAGTTATAAAAGGCAAGGATTCAAATGAAAATCTTACACATTTGTATCTCCGCCAATTATGTCAGTTAATTTTCCCATTCATATTACTCAGTTTACAACTTTGCCGTTACTGTCACAGGTTCCTCTTTAATTATTTGGCTCAAATGTGTTACTGTACAAAGTGTGGTCTGACTACATCTATCAAATACTTCTTATAAGTATAATATAAGGCTCTCAAAGTGCTATACATGGGTCTGTAATATAGAACTTTAGGGTTGTGTTGGGCTGCCGTGATTGAGTGTTGACACCTGCTGTGTCTGCTGTTCTTTACAACATTACATCGCACCACATGTGGCTGTCCAAGTTTACACTGTCAAGTTTTGGTGTGGTGAACCCATTGCAGATGGAGTATTTTAAGTGATCATTTAACCAAAAAAATCTAAATTCTGCCATCATGTATTCACCCTCATGTAGTTCCAAACCTGTATGACTCTTTCATGTTGAACACAAAAGAAGTTGTTTAAAAAAAATATTTTGGTGTCCATTGAATTCCATGTATATGGACAAAAACAAACAAATAATCAAAGAACAAAAATTCTCAAAATAACTTTTCTCGTTGCTTTAATGTAATGAAAGGAGCTGAACTTAAGCAGTCTTTAGGATCCTTAATTTGGTTTAGAAAGCAGTAATGCTTTGCGTTATCTCTTGTACAAGACCCGATCATGATAATCTGGTCTTTGAATAATCAAACACACTTCAAAACAAACTTTTGTTTCAAAAATATCTCTTATATGTTTTTTGGGAAACATGTTTTTTTACAAATACGTTTTTTTTCAAACATTGTTTAGCTGAGGGTACTTGTGGATGAGCACATAAGATGATAAAAGGATTTGTGTAATGCTCTCTGAACTGTGTTGTGCAAGAATTATCATATCAGTGAATAATGGATGCTGTTGAAGGGTCCAAGAAAATGCAAAGAACCTCTGGGTTAAAATAGTAGTTTTTAATGAAATGTGGAGAGTTTGTGTTCGTGTGTTTGCTTTTTTTCTCTCGCTCAGTATTAATGTGTCACGTGTTTTCGCTAAGTTAAATAAGAGTTCTCCATATAGAAATCACAAGGAGCTTTAGGTTAGATTGTAGCAGGTCTGTAATCCAAAAACTCATTTTGGGAAGTGTAATCCAGACACGTCACTGCTGT
The DNA here is from genome assembly GCF_001515645.1 of Sinocyclocheilus grahami. Classification (NCBI taxonomy): domain Eukaryota; kingdom Metazoa; phylum Chordata; class Actinopteri; order Cypriniformes; family Cyprinidae; genus Sinocyclocheilus; species Sinocyclocheilus grahami. The sequence continues at coordinate 1,923,951 of NW_015505310.1, read as the reverse complement.
TTCATCTCTTGTAACTTCATTGTCTCTTTTGATTTAAGAGGATTAAACAACTAAATATTTGGGTGGCCACTTGGAAACTTTATATATAATAAAATTTGCATGATAAATAACGTGGCATGAAAGCTATTATTCAGGGTATTATCTGACTGTTTTGATTGTGCATCCTAGTTCTGTGACATGGTCCCAAATCTTTGAAACGCAATTACCTGAATGAAAAACAAAAAACACAAAGTAAGAATCTGTTTATTTACTTGACAGCACATGTCACTATACCCTTGTTTATTTTCATTGTTTTGGACTAAGGATGCATCAATATCAAAATTTCAGTCGATATGATAAGGTGTTATGAACAAATTTTATAAATTTTATTAAATTTATAAATCTATAATTATATTATTTATTTATAATATATATAATATTTGTGTCTGTGTGTGTGTGTGTATGTATACATGCAAAATATTTATTTATTTATTTTTACATATATTTGTATATTTATTTATTTTTACTTGCCTGGTCGGACAGTAGTTGCAAACTATTGGCTTCTACGCTTGTAATCAGAGGATAAGGGGAGATTATAGCTGTTGACATTTAATGTTTAGTTTTTATATCAAACTGTGAATCTGATATAAAATTGCGGATTAGAATAAATGCAAATGAGGGACTACACTTACTAGCAAAAGACCCCAAAGGCTCCCCAGTCACATTGGGTAGTGGGAGTCAGATTTGGGCCACCAGGGGCTTTGCATTGAAGATTTCTTTAATTTTGTTGGTTTTTCCAAACACGATTTAATCAAAGAGTAGTGATGAAAATCAAAGCATCTGAAGATGTAAACTTATGCAGATTGTAGGCATATTTGTTCCTGCTAGACAAGTACATTCCCCTTAAAGGGATAGTTCACCCAGAAATGAAAGTTCTGTCATCATTTGCTCACCCTCATGTTATTTCAGACCTGATTTCCCCCCTCCCCCCTCCCCCCTCAGGAATATAAACACGGAGGCAAATTCTTACAATGGAAGTCAGCAGTAACTCTTTGGTTTTCAACATTTTTCAAAATATCTTCTTTAAGATTTTTAAAGAGCTGTCCCTTTAAGAGACAATAAGTTCAGGAAATGAAGGGTTTTCCCAGTGTTGGAATGATTTAAACATGAGTCATTGACACAGAATGTGTTTCTTGTGTTCAAAAACAACTAGACAGAGCACAGCTGAATGAATATATAGATTTCTGAAGCCTTTTTGTGATGTCTATTCAATAATTTACTAATTTGCCACAATAACTTATGATAAATGATTATTATTGTCTTCATTCAGAGGCTTTTCTCAGCAAATATTGATATGCAAATAATTTTGTTAAGTAATAATTATGATTATTGTATAAATAATTGGAATTTATTAAATGTATCATCAGCAGCTCATGAAAAACAAACAAAAGGCTGAAGAAAAAAACAAAAAGTCTCACTCTTCATTGTAACTGTGACTTTCTTGGAAGGTTCAAGTAAACACTTGAGCGTCCTCCAAGAATCCTAATGCGACTGTGTTGATCTCTGCTGTTTCATGCAGCTGCCTTCATCAATCACTTCATATCCATTACACCTTTTAGGCCGTTCTCTCATCTCTCCATTGAGTGCAGAGAATTCTGAACACCAAACAGGTCAAAGGTCATTCTCCTCATGCAGGCCGCTGGGAGAAAGATTTGCGGTTGGATTTATTATAGCTCAAACAATGCTGTGAGTTCTGTCATCATGGCTGTCAGCCATGGCTTGCACATAGCGAAGACCAAATAAGCCATTATGTTTGGCTGACAGGAAAGGAAAGTGGCAGCTGTACACGTCTCTCCTTTATTATGCCACATATGATTAGGGCAGTAAATTCAAAAATGATTTAGTGAGGCCTCTGATGTTTGCTGGATTCTGTTTATTGTGTGTTTGGATATATGACAGTATGAGTGGACTGAACTCATAGACCCCATTTACACCTGGTGACATAAAAGCACATAGTTCAGTTCATACAGGTACTAAAATAAGTGTTTTTGGTTAAAATAAAAACATAATAAAATAGCTGAACACAGAAGAGTGTATTTTGATTTATTTTATTTTATTACTTTTTTCTGTAAAATGAAAGTCAGTGGGGTCCAACATTAGAAATTCAAATTCAAAAGTAACTTTTCACAGTAAACAGAATGCCAAACAGGTTTGGAACAACATGACAGTGTGTTTTCATATCAATTTTAAATGAATACAATGAAAGTAATATCTGTGATGCACCCTTCACCACCTAACATTATTAAGGGCTCTGTGAAAACTGCTTGTTTATCTTGTGTAACAAGCTGCAGGATTTTTACAATTTTTTCTGATTATACTGGCACTCGTTCAGATTTCAGAAAGAATGAGGTTTGTGGTTCTGCAGGATTGACCGTCACCTTGTGTGGGTCAGCTTCTCATCCTTTATTTTAATTTTTGATTTGCTACACACAGTAATCCAAACATTATTTTACAGGTTGGGAGTGTTATGCTGGCACTGGCAGTGAGGACTAATAGGAAATGGTAATAAAACAAATAGACAGAGATTGCTGATTAAATGCCTCCATATAACCATGTTAATTTGACACTAAACTTAGTAGGCCTCACCGTTTGCGTTTTTAGAAGAGAACTTGCAATGTAATGGCCATTTCTTTTGCATTGCTGTAATGGGGGACTGGAGTTCACCTGAGGGGCACTGTAGATGTGAGGGGGAACTGTTTATGTCCTGACAGCCTTAGTTCACCTCCTCGTTAATTAGAAGGTTGAAGGAACGGTCTTTGGCAGGAGAGTAGGAATGATCTGAAAAGTGGGGACGACTCATTATAAACCTTATCTGCCTGGCTCATGAATATTAATTAGGTGATGTGACGATCGCCCAGTGGTCCTAACTGAATTACTTAAAATACAGGAAAATAGGGTTAGCCACTTACCAATTTGGTGTTTGTGCAGTCCATTTGGTTTGCAAAGACTTCTGCTTGGCGTGAAAGTCGTTGTACAGCCATGTGAAACAAAATATATATTTTTTCAAATTCTTAATCATTTTCATTTGAAAAGCTTGGAGTCAGTAATTTTTTTTTTCTTTTTAAAGAAACCTCTTTTGCTTGCCAAGGTTGCATTTATATGATAAAAAATACAGTAAAAACAGTAATATTGTGAAATATTATTCCAATTCATAATAACTGTTTTCTATTGTAAGATATTTTTAAATATATATTTTTATTTTCCTGTGATGACAAAGCTGAGTTTTCACCAGCAATTAGTCTAGTCTTTAATTTCACATGATCTTTCAGAAATCATTCTTATATGATGATTTGGTGATCAAGAAAGATTTCTTAGCATTATCAGTGTTAAAAAAACAGCTAATATTCATGGAACCATCAATGCCAATAATAAATAAATAAAAATGTATTTTTAAGAGTGTGTGTACTGTAAAGGCCCAATTCTCACTATTAATTACAACTTTTGCTTCAATTAACTCCTAATTACTGCTTAGCAAGGTCTTGAGATTAGGGATGTAGAATACGGTCATGCAGAATATGTGCTTTATAAATACTTATAAATAGCCAATATGCTAGTAATATGCATGTTGTTAATCAAGTAGTTAATAGTGAGAATTGGTCCCTATACTAAAGTGTTACCAAAATGTTTGAGCAATTCTAAAACATTATTTGAATAGTAACTGTGACTTTGTAGGGCAGAAATGTATAATTAGAAAAAAGCCTTTAATTAAAAAGTCATATGGATTTTCCTGAAAAGTACGAGTAAAGTCCTGAAAACATTCAGTGAAGAATAGAAGAAAATGTATTCAAAAACGTTGCATGGGTGGAATGGACAGGATCAACAATAAAAGACTAAGTATGTGAGCTGTCTGCACGGCCTTTGGTCAAAGTAAGCAGCACATGCTTGTGGTTTCTACGGGAACGTTAAGATTCTCATTTGTGGGTTTCCTGTCAGGTTTCCACAGAGAGACTTATGTGGGGAGTCTGACATAACAGCCGGTAGTCGGTTAGCTGATGACCAGCCGAATGTGAGCGTAATGATAAGCAAGCAGGATCTGATGAAAACAGGTCAAAAACATTAGGAGTCTTCACAACTTCACAAAGTCGTCCTCTGCTTCTGAAGGGAAGATTCTCAACGGCTACTCAAAGTGTTTCCATTCATTTCATCACCGACAGATAATCCCGCCTTATGATAATCGTTGGCTAGACAGCATAGTAGACAATGTAAAAACAGCACTTTAAGCCACTTACCACCGAGAAACTGTGTAAATGTCTTTAACTGAAACATAAGTTGAATTTTGTGGGAGAATTAGATGCACATCCTCTTAGCAGTACTTAAGGGACATGTCACGAACTTTACAGATGCTTTAATACAGTAATCTCAGGGTCTGACGCCAAGGGGAACTGAACTCAATAATATGACATATCGTTTCCAGTGACAGGCTGACGATTGGCCCGGTTTTAAAGATTGAAAATGAACATATGCCATGCATCTTAAAGACATGACAGCTTTTAGCTGAATTTCTTCATTCAGACCACTGCTTGAAGTTTCGTGTCTCACTTAAGCCAGGCATGGACGCAAGGAGCCAAATAAAGATTTTCACAAATGAAACTGAAGCTGCCCTAATTTTTCATAAACCTCCAACTTGCATGTATTTTAAAAGCAAATACGAAGCTCAGCTATGTTTTTCGAAGGCTTATCGGCATAACAGAAATCAATTCTGAAAAATGAAAGCACAGATTAGCCAAAGGAAATTAAGATGTAGGAATTTGAAAAATGTTTGTCAGTTTGCATTAAACAGCAACAGAAAGAGATGTGAGTTTTAGTTAGTACACACAAAAACGTAAGGGCAGTTAAATATATAAATAAATACCCAATAAAATGTGACCAATAATAATATTAAATGCTAAATACATACACAAATTACCTGCCAATGAGGTCAGTAAGGATTTTTTTCAGTAGTACTTAGTTTCAGCAAGGACATGTTAAACTTACCAAAAGAGTAAAATAAAATAAAAAATCTATTTAATAAATAGAATTCTTGTGAAGTTTCTATTCATCAAAGAATCCTGACAAAAAACATGTGTCCCCGTTTCCACAAAAATATTAAGCGTAGGCGTGGCTGACTCTTAACTTTTATAAAAAATATCTCTTTGGATTTGAGACTTTAGTGTTTGCAACTTTACATATCTTCTTTATGCACCAAGAACTTGTAATACTCCAAAGAGAAAGGAAAAAATGAAATCGCATCATATGACCCCTTTAAGATCCATGGAACCTTTCCATTTACAGAAGGTTCTTTATAGTGAAAAAAGGTTTTAAGATTATTAAAATGTTATTTACACTAAGAAAAAATATTCTTTTGAAAGCTGTTCACTGAAAGGTTCTTTGGAAAACCAAAAACAACTCTTCGATGGCATCACTATGAAAATGCCTTGTCATAACCTTTATTTTTAAGAGTGTAACTGAACCAAACACATCATAGTCTATAACAGTTATTATTTTTTATTTTGTATAACCAAAGGACCTCCAAATATGATTATCCCTATATGAGCTCAAACAGCAAAACAGCTGCACTATATACAGGTATATTAATGTATGAATACCTATTTACCTGTATATTGTGTGGAAAAAATAGTAAAATATAAATTTTCATTGTTTTTTATTAAAATTTTGTATTAAAATTGAAAACATAATTATGTAATTTAAGTAAAGCCAACATAAATAAATTAAATATTACCTGAAAAATATCAAAACAAAAACAAAATACGTTACCCCCTCAAAACTTATTATATTCAATTCAATTCAATTCAATTCAAGTTTATTTGTATAGCGCTTTTCACAATACAATCCGTTGCAAAGCAACTTTACAGCAAATTAAGTTTCTACAATATTTAGTGGTAGGTTATCAGTGGTGACTGTCAGTTAATAAACATATGGCAGAAATGTATGGAAAAATCAATTAAAGACGTAATCAAACAGACGATGAACACTATTAACAGCAATTATTATATGATGCAATCAAACTTATAGCAAAATGTGGTAGTTCTGTATGTTGCTTCAGGGTTGGCATCATCTGAGGTCCTCTGAGGGGATGGCATCATCTCTTCTCAGGTGTTCTGGATCCAGACTGAAGCTTGTGTAAATCCTACATCCCGTGGCAAAAAACAGAGAGACAAATAGAGACATAATTAGTGTAGCAGTTCTCCTCTGACCAGACGAACCAGCATAACGGAAAAATCAATATAAGACGTAATAAAACAGACGATGAATAATATTAACAGCAATTATTATATGATGCAATCAAACTTATAGCAGAATGTGGTAGTTGTGTATGTTGTTTCAGGGTTGGCATCATCTGAGGTCCTCTGAGGGGTTGCATCATCTCTTCTCAGGTGTTCTGGATCCAGACTGAAGCTTGTGTGAATCCTAGTTACCACGGGATGTTAATCCCGTGGCAAAAGACAGAGAAACAAATACAAACATAATTAGCGTAGCTGCTGTTCCAACCAAGCAAAAATGATTTGTTTAACCCAAACTAATGAATAATAATGTGCATTTGATTAGATATAACTGCAGTAAAAGATTATGACTGCAGTAAAAGATTATGAGATGCATTATTTGAATGCTTGGCCAAAGAGATGTGTCTTTAATCTAGATTTAAACGGAGAGAGTGTGTCTGAACCCCGAACGGTATCAGGAAGGCTATTCCAGAGTTTGGGAGCCAAATGCGAAAAAGCTTTACCTCCTTTAGTGGACTTTGCTATCCTAGGTACTACCAAAAGTCCAGAGTTTTGTGACCTTAGGGAGCGTGATGGATTGTAGCGTGGTAGAAGACTAGTTAGGTATGCAGGAGCTAACCCATTAAGGGCCTTATAGGCACGTAATAATATTTTGTAACTGATACGGAACTTAACAGGTAGCCAGTGCAGAGACTGTAAAATTGGGGTAATATGATCATATTTTCTTGACCTGGTAAGGACTCTAGCCGCTGCATTTTGGACTACCTGTAGCTTGTTTATTGAGGATGCAGGACAACCGCCTAGCAGTGCATTACAATAGTCCAGTCTAGAGGTCATGAATGCATGAACTAGCTTTTCTGCATCAGAAACAGGTAACATGTTTCGTAACTTGGCAATGTTTCTAAGATGGAAGAATGCTGTTTTTGTAATATGGGAAATATGATTTTCAAAAGACAAGTTGCTATCTAATATAACATCCAGAATTTTGACTGTAGAGGAAGTAACAGTACATCCGTCTAGTTGCAAATTGTAATCCAAGAGATTCTGTGCACTGTTTTTTGGTCCAACAATTAATATCTCTGTCTTATCCGAATTTAATAGGAGAAAATTATTGGTCATCCAATCTTTTACATTTTTAACACACTCTGTTAGCCTCTTTTTGTCTGCCATGTTTCCTGCCTGCCTTAAATTACGTAGTAAATTCCCTCCGCTTGAGACAAACCCCTCGTTCTCATCCAGCCTGCATTCCTCTTTTGTTTTCAACCAATGGACTGCACTGCTCTCTACTGATCTCTTTAGCAGTTTTGGACTAATGTTTCACTTTTCACATCCCGTCTTTCCACTTTCACTGAAACCTCCATTTTGTCTGTTGCACTTTGTACAGAAGCTCCGTGGTTCTGGACTGGAACATCTTTTTGGAACGTGTTCACCTGCAGATTTACCAGATCCATCCCTGCATTTGAATTAAATATACATGGCTACACTATAAGTTTCCATTTAGCTCTCTAAATCAAAATGATTCTCATTTACAGCCCGGCTAGTTTTCATTTAAGATCAATTTTTTCAGGGTGCTTTCTTTTCACTGGTAGTGCAGAAATTATACAGCATGGTGCTTCTGAGGTCCTTTTTATTGAAGATCACACTGCTGGGATTGTAGATTTGATGGCATCACCTCTCCGTTGTACTTGTTCCATTTTGCTCCCGCACAATAGTTTAATCCCTCTTTTATGTCTCCAAATTTGAAAACTCTCTTTTCTGTCCCTCTCGAATTCCTGTCAGATCTCCACAAACCAGCATTGTCGGCTCCTCTATGCTTCGAGAAGGACATCTCCAAAAACCTCAACCCTCAAAGCCAAATGAAGCCATAAATGTGTGTGTTGTATATTATAGTTAATTAAGAGCAGGACTGAACCTCCGAGCTGCAGCGGATGCTAGAGAGAATACGGACGGATAAAATAATGCGTTTAGGACGTCTCCCTGCCGTAGCACATTTTGAGAGCGTCTCCACAAAGATAAACCATTGGAAATGTCACAATGGTAATTATAACACTTTATTCTTCTAGGCCTGTGAAGGATTATAGATTTATGTCACCCATTTTACTTACATTTTTTATTTATTTTTTGTTATTTATAGTTTCTTTATTGATATATTAATTAATATTTTTAAATTTCTGTTAAATATATAGTCATTTTAGATTCTTTTACTATTTAATTCTGCCATAAAGGTTAATTGAATAAAATAAAACAGTAATAATGTCAACAAAATAAGAGGTAAATATGAGCAAAAATTCTACCTTTTCTTAACTGTTTAAAATTTGTTGATCGTCAGCAAGTATATTTTTTGTTCATTTTGTTTGTTGTTGGGTAGAGAAGTTAATATATTGAATAGTGTGCACACTTTTTTTAACATTTCCCAGTTTCATGCCAATGATATGACAAAACTGGAGATCCTCGCTGCCAAATGCACCCAGCCATTTTGTTTACTGCGGTGTGTTTAAATGCCGGTGCAAAGATACTTCTGCTTGAACTTCTGCTGTAAATCAAATGCATTGAGGAATTTGGAGCGTGGAAAAAAATGTCAATTCATTTAAATATGCACCAAATAAACATACAACGTGCTGCATAGATTACAAAAGTGACATTCCACGGAAAGCTTTTCCGGTTTTATGACCAAGTCTGTCAGTGTGGAGATTTTCATCTCATAAACAGTATGCGAATAGATGCTCTTTTGAAACGGTATATTTTTCAGTTGTTATTGTGCCAGTATCAATGCCAGATGGACAGAGGTTGCACAGAGTTCAAACACAGATTTGTATTTTGCTAAATTAAGTTCCTCTTGTCCACTTTCATCCTCAAATAACTTCTGTGCATTTAAATGAATACAAAGAAACCCGTTGAATATGCGGAATGACAAGATTATAGTCATCATCCTACTGTTTGGATTGTAATTATTATATTACAGTTCTAGTTCTCAAACTTTTCAGGCCATGGAGCTTTGAGCAAATAAAAACCTTTACAAAATTAAAATAAAAATCTCTAGAAAGTTATCTTTCTAAAAAGTATTTCCTTACCGTTGTCACCTTTATGTTGCTCATTGGGGGTTATAAGGCAGTTTTCTCTGTAAAACTGCTTTTTATGCTATATTTATTGTGAAATTCGCTACAGCAATAGATTTGAATTGAAGCAAATAGGTTTTTTTTATACATTGAAAAAGATAGAATGTTAACAAAGTAAATATTTTTCAGGTATTTTTTAAATAATTTTCTTTGGATTTAGTACAATGACATTATACAGTACAATGTATAATATTAATCTTAATATGTTTTATATTAATACTTTATATTTTGTGTAGTATATACTGTAAATATTAATTTTGCTTTATGTAAGCATAAAATATTACATGAAAATGTATACTGTAGCTGCCTGTTTTAAGACAGGAGTAACTTGCAAGTGTGTATATATATATATATATATATATATATATACTATACTATATATACTTGCTCAGTATTTGGGAAAATCTTATTAATATTGCATATATTCTGGTATTTGATCTTAAAACTACTCTACCATACAATTGAGTCAATAGCTGGGCACAAGTTTACAGAATAATCTTGACTTCTTTGTCAATCACCACTCTTTGGTGCAGAAAATAAAACTGTGGTGTGTTAAGAAACGAGCGTTTACTGTGTATGCAAGCACATAATACATCTGCATAAGCACATGATTGGATTGGAATAAAAGCCTTTTTTACGGGTCACATCTGAGAAATGCACACATAATCGTCCCGTCACAGGAAGTGTATTTCATCTTTGCTCTTATTCTCCACTGGCTTCATCTAGAGCATAATCATCCCGTTACAGGAAGTGTATTTCATCTCTGCTCTTATGCTCCGCTGGCTTCATCTAGAGCTTGTTTTTCTTTTTCCTTTTTTTTTTTTTTAACTCAACCCTTAACAACATTCATGTTCCTGATTACCAATTATACCTCTCATGGTCCTTTCAAATAACTTTAATTACTGATTAGAATTCGGCCCTCACAAAGCTGGTACTTCAGTGTAATTGCTCAATTAAGAGTTGAGTGGAAATGTGTGGTAATAAGTAGGTGTTCCTGCTGCTTGTCTCATTAGCGAGTAAGCACTGCCTTCGCTTCCCGGTCTGCATAAATGGAGCCTCTCTCATTCATGGCACAGGGGCCCCTGGTCTCTCTATAGCAAACCAGAAACCAGATAACATGTCCCAAACTCGCTGACCTCACACCACAGACACCTCACTGACCACACATGTATAATGTCCATACTTGTTTTCATAACACCGTGTCACAAGGCAGAGACCTATTTAGCATAAGCTGTCAGCGACTGAAACCTCATAGTTGTCACACACAAGTTGGTTATTATGTGATGTTACATGTTCTGGTGACCTGATGGGATGCCCTGCAAGTGTTACTATTTGTTCTCATGTGCATTTGTGAGATGAAAATAACAGGTAATAACTGTTTAACTGCCTTCCTGTATCTAGACAATTGCCTTCTCAATTGAAATGGAACCTAATTAGTGATTCATAAAGGACACTAAGGAAGCAGCTCAATCAAATAATGTTGCTCAGGCCAAGCACACTGAAGACTTGATTTGAGTTTTCTGTTAGTGTGCTGCTAAGCTAACACCACAGAGCTCTAACAAACATAAAAATGTGTAGCACAAACAATTATTCTGTTAAATAATCAATTTTATAATTACACTAGTATTTTTTTTTTGTAGTTTGTCTTTCAAATCTTTAGAATTTCTTTTTATATGCCACGTGTATTTTTTTATTATTTTTCCCCTTCCAACCAAAGATATGGAATAACATTTTTTTTATTTAAGCTGCATTCATTTGATTAAAAATAGAGTAAAAACAATAATATTATGAAATGTTACTACAATTTAAAATAACTTTCTATTTCTATATTTATTTTAAATTTAAATTTTTAATTAAATTCAATAATTTTTTTTAATGAAAACAAATTAAATTAAATGTATTCTTGTGATGGCAAAGTTGAATTCTCAATTCAGTTGAATTTCTTCTAGTCTCACGTAGCCAGTCTCATGTAACCTTCAGACTGATGGCGGAAGGTCTGGGAACCTTGTCCGCTTTAAGTGGCCAAAGACCACCCAAATGGCCTTATGACTGACAGGTAAAGCAACTAATCAAGTTTCGTTTTGTGCCACGTCATGTTTAGGGGCATGCAAATGTCTCCACGATAACAGACCAGTGAGTAAGACTCTTGGACGTATTTTAAAGAGTCTATGCTGCGAACTTTACGTATTTCACATACTTTTGAAAATCTAGCCTTTAGTTGATCCCGAAAAGCGCTCATTGTCACAGATGTAAACACGTTGGCTTTGTTCTTCCATGAGGGGGTTTGGCACCATGGCATCTTTGTTTCCAGGCGGAACGTTAAAGAACGCTACACACACGTCTCACGAAATTCTGTAGAATTCAACCAATCAGATGACGACTTCAAAACTCCTGAAGTGTTTCCTTTTTTGTGTGCCATATGCATCAGACATTCAGCCAACGGTTCGTGGATGTGACGTCTGAGGCTGAGACTAAATTTCTCCTGTCTTCAGAGTGTCATGATCTTAAAATCTAATATGCTGATTTGGTGCTCAAGTAACATTTCTATTATTATCCGTTGTGATGCTTAATATTTTTGTGAAACTATTTTCAGGTGGCATCTTTGTTTCCAGGCGGAACGTTAAAGAACGCTACACACACGTCTCACGAAATTCTGTAGAATTCAACCAATCAGATGACGACTTCAAAACTCCTGAAGTGTTTCCTTTTTTGTGTGCCATATGCATCAGACATTCAGCCAACGGTTCGTGGATGTGACGTCTGAGGCTGAGACTAAATTTCTCCTGTCTTCAGAGTGTCATGAGAAATCATTCTAATATGCTGATTTGGTGCTCAAGTAACATTTCTATTATTATCCGTTGTGATGCTTAATATTTTTGTGAAACTATTTTCAGAATTCTCTTTCTCTCATCCACCTTTTTTTCCACTGAACATGTCGCAATGCATTGTGGGATTGACTTCTCGGTGAAAGATACTGTGTATGTAATGCTGCTTTAGAAAGTGGCTAAAACAATTCATTAGTTTAGCTTTTATATTAACCTTCGCATTAGGAGTGCAACCAAGAGAGGCCACTTGCGTAGGCAGCTCACTAGATTTTGGAACAGAGCTATTATTAATATTATCTGGTCACCTTTATGGGATTTATTTTTTGAGTGAAATGCATTTATTGTTAATTGTCGTTCAGAGGTTATACTGCTGGTATCAAAAGACTTCAGTCTAACTAGTCATTATTTAATTAGTGAATCACTGAATATTTATGGAACCTTCATGCTTATAATTTTCTAAAAAAAAATTGTATGATTTCGTTTCGTTGTTCTCATTAGGTTGGTAATATCTGCTACTGCCAAAGTCTGTTCTTAGCCACGTTTAGTTAAAGACTAACTTCCACTTTCAGTTTATTCTGTAGTTCAACGCACTACTTGAGTGGTACTGTCCCACACCTCCCTCTCTTGGTCTCTCTTTGCCCTGTTCTTCCAGACCTCCTCAATAAATCATGCCGTCTTTGAAACATTTACGTCTCTCGTGTTGCCCTGAATTGAGAAATCCAAACATCATTGGATGTTGGAAAGACATAAGATATTAAGGAACTTAAGATATTAATTTTGTGTCAACTTGCAACTTACAAGTGACTTAAGGATGTAAGCTAAAGCAGGAGAAAAGTACAAATGAAGATCATAGGAGGAGGAGAAAGGGGGACGTAGGACGCTTTTCGTTTTTTTTGGAATGTTAAAGATGCCATGGTTGGAGTGCTTATGAGTTTTAACAGAGGTCACGAGGTTATTACATAAACGGTTCACGTAAAGTGCTCGAGCCTTTGGGGAATGTTTGATGCCATGTTCACAGAAATATTACAATGTACAAAAAATTGAGCTTGTGATATTTTTCTGTCTGCATACATATCTCTGGACTGTAGATATTTCAAGACCATAGTTAATTAGTTCGACCAGTAGACTCGGAATAAACAACATTTATGACATCAATTCGATCCAAAAGACAGATAAAAACTTAAAACAAGATTGGAAAAAAATAGATCAAAAGTATCTTCAAAGACTCAGTGAATTCCTACAGCCTCCCCTAAAAGGCAGTAATTTGAACAGCTCATGTCTGGATTGGTACTTAGACAGTCAAATGATTCAGTCCAAAATTGGACGCCGAGTGCAGCCAAATCAGAAAATAATTTGGCGCACAAATCTGGATCCTGCCTGAAACATGCAGTGGAACCCAATCCCTGGATTAGCTGTGGACTTTACAACTCAGCGATTGGCTTGTTGCCACACACTTGACTGGACAAATATCCCATCTCACTTGTTTTGAGCACAGCACTTAGATTTTTAATCTGTACAAACACCTACTTACTACAGCTTAGACCATCTTAGTTAACCAAATGGTTGCTGTTAAATGTATTAATCTATCAGGGACAATATGGTAAGTGTGTGTGTAAGCCTCCTTCCTTTCAATTTCTACACACCCTAAAACTTTTAAGTACTTACATATACCGGTATTTTGTAAGGAGACTGTAGATATAAAAAAAATGTAGTTAATCATTGTGTTATGTGAAAGTATTATATCCCGTAAAGCTTTCATCTGTCGTTCTTTGTGACATCTAGGTGTGTCGGATTGATGTCAGCTTGATCTATCAGTTTTCCACCCACTCTGACCTGTTGTGCATTTATTCATCCCTGAGGAAGAGAGTTTATCATATTGACTCATGGGGTGTCTTGCCTTTAAATGTGTTTCTTGTCTGATTTTTTAAAAGGAGACTATCCTCCACCTCCTCCACCTGTTGTTGACACCAGCGGGATCCCGTCTCCATCCAGCTTCCTACCTCCTCCACCAATGGATGAGGCCTCCCTTGGCTTTCAGGTGAGATAAACCTTGCTAAACCTGTCATCACAATATACAATATGACCTCCAGTGCGGTCCAAAAGTCAATTTTGTGAAAATAATTTATTTGGCTATTTTTTTTTATTATTAATTACATTTTAAATGGCATCTTATTAACCATATGAAGGAAAAGTTGATTTTTTTTTTCATAGTAATAGCATTTAGTATTTATTACTGTATGTACTTAATAGTCAGTATTTGGAATGCCCCATTTTTGCTTTAATTACATAATGCACTCGGGTTGGCATGAACTGCACAAGCTTTTGCAAAACAAACATGATTTGTGAGTGTTCCGAATTATTTGCTTCAGTGGAAGCAAAGAAATATGACCTTTTGTACAAAAGTTCACACGGTGAACAAATTTGCTTATTTTGATTAGTGACCTGGAATAGAGTATACTCTTAAATGCTATTTCTTTTGTTTTGTTTTCTGTTTTGTCTTGTCTTGTCAAAATCCCAGAACTTAACAGTTTTAAATCAGATTTTGAATCCATGATTTTCAGTGTGATCTCAGATTTGTAATCCCTAATATAAATTTAAGACACTTAAGAAAGTTTCATATCCCTTTTCATGTGTGTTACCGACAAACCGTCAAAAGCCAGCCAAGTCTGTGTCTTTTTTGGGGGCTGTGTACTAGGCGTGTGTCCTAGTTGTTTATATCCCTCTTTAGTTCATTGGCAATCGTTTAGAAATGAGTGAGGGCACAGGGAAGGCTGACACCTATTGGTTCACCTCGGTCATATTCCCCCTAAGGGAGTCAAGTCCTCCCTCAGAAACAAACACTGATTGTCCATCCATTAAACTACAGCCTCAAAACCATTTCTGAGTAATATTCATTGTAATTAGACATTATTATTATTATTATTATTATTTAACACAGTACAAACGGTCTATGTGTATTCTGGTAGTGAATTTCCAGGGATTGCATGAACTGATAATAAAAAATCCTCTAATTCTGCACTGTTCTAGAAGTAGGCATTTGATCTAAATAATGTGAATAGTTTTAATTTTACATCATTGTTTTTGCTTCGGTCTGCTGATAATGTGTCCATGTAGTTTGTTGCAAGACAGGATCCAGTCACTGATGAGCGACGCCGAGACGCCGCAGACGCTTGTAAAGTCTTCATCAGGGGTTCAGCAGAGTTTTTTTTTTTTTATAAGGCCGCTTTATCTGCCGCTCAGAATGTGACTACAGGCATGTTCTCTGCTCTATTAAAACCCTCCACTGGATCGCTTTCCCACGAACGCTGCTCTGCAAGGGAGGAAGCCTGTCCGGAGGGAATCAGTGCATTTGTTGATCTAGCTCTATGGAGTCAGCGTATGGCAGACGGTGTTATCGGCAGATAATTAGGCTAGTACAGAAAATACATCAGACTGTAGAGGCGAGGATCTCGATTCCTCTGTAAAACTGAATGGCATCCCAGAATCAGTTTAACCAGCTTTACATCTCAGACGAGAGGAGATCAGTGACAGCAGATGGTTTGTGACAATGAAAAGAATCCACAGCAAAGCACATTTTGTTGCATTCATCACACCATTTCCCTGAAGACCGTTAGCTCTTGATTCTGATAACAGTATGTGCGCGTTCACGTGCGTGTGGGTACTTTACCGAAAACGAGCGGCAATACGCTCGACCCGCAGTTTTCCCTAATTCCAGTTTTCTACATCTTTCATGAATGAAAAAGGGGATGTTGAATTATTTCTGCTCCTAAGCAGAACTAACAAGAGGAAGAGGCCGGAGTGGCGCGGTGAACATGAATAATCAAATGATACTTGGCCTAAATTCTTTTGTTTCCCGTAACAGAACACGTAGCAACACATGCAGTCTTTATTTAACTTCACTTATCTGTCTCCGTGGTTTTTCATTAAACTCAGCACTTAAATCAGCTTCCTCTCTTCAAACGGTGCTTACCAGAATGCAAAAGGATGGCTTACATAACCAATGGAAGTGCTTCATTAGATTGCTATGCCTTTTCTTTCATTACACTATGTCCTGCTGTTGAACTGACTGTCCAGTTCTCTAATGGAATTAAGATAATTCACATAATATGGCTCACAAAACAGGGGCCAAAGGGAAAATGCTTGCATACTTGTGTAAGTGTGCAGTTTCTAAGGGCTTTACGTGTTATTACAGTATTTTATTTCTGTAAACTGTTGTTGATCTTTTTGTGGTGTGTGCATGACTTAATCTTGGTTGCTATAGGAACATGCCTAAAAATAAAAAGTCTTGAACCTTTTATAAATTGCAGCACACAGTATAATTAATAATGAAACAATACAGGGAATTGCACTGTGGAAATAGCCTCAGAAGTTGCTTTTGATCACATAATCATATGGAACTCACTTTGTATTTATTTCCCTTATTTACATAAACTGTTCTAAAACACTTCTAAATCAATTCACGAGACATTTATGCAACTTTTTTCATGTAGTTTGTACTTTTTTAAACAGACTGCACATGTGCTGAAATAGTACTACAGTATGTGTATTTACATTACACATTTACATTACCTCCTGTTTATGTAAACTAAGCTTATTATAGAATGTGTTTTTTCACAAATCAGCGTATTTGCCTGCCGTGGGTAATGTTACTGTACTTTTTGTGAATATTTTCTGTCGATCATGGCAGCAGTTATTCCTCATATTTATATTTGACAGATGCATTTGTCCAAATTGTCATAGACCGCATTTAATCAGTTCATGCAATCCCTGGGAATTAAACCCATGACCTTGTTATTGTCAGCGCTATGTTTGAGCTACAGGCAAGCTATCATCTGATCAAAATGATGCATTATACCTTTTCTTATTTTCAGACTTTGAAGAGCCCATTCATATTCTTGTATCTGCTCTAAAAGCCTAGTAAAGTATGTGATATCGCAACCTAGAGTTAGGAATGAAGCCGGTAGATCGGGAATTGTGCTATGCAAATAGCATTCAGCATTGTAACAGTGTTTGTGCCTGTTACCTGTTTTGCATAATTAATTTAGTGAATCTGCCGCTAAACAACACAAACAGCAGGTGCAAATAAACCGCACATTCAGCAGGCACAATTCATTCTTAATTAATTCCCCCCCGGTCTGTTTGCTTTTAGTTCAAGTTTAAGTTCACCTTAGTTCAAGACCTTGGCTTTAATGATGCAAACCTTTGTTTGCCCTTTCCCCTGATAGTTCGGGAAGCTTTTTAGGGCCTGGTCTGCTCCAAATAGAGGCATTTTAGGGTTGTAATAGGTTGTGACAGGTAATCCAAACACATAACATTAGACCAAGAGTCAGTCACTGATCCTGGCCTATGAGCTCAGTGCCACGGGCAATCCTAAGACCTCTCCTCTCCTCTCCTCTCCTCTCCTCTCGTCTCCTTTCCTCCTCTCCTCCCATCTCCTCCCCTCCCCTCTCGTCTCCTCTCGTCTCCTCGTCTCCTCTCCTCTTGTCTCCTGTTCTTCTCTCCTCTCGTCTCCTTTCCTCCTCTCCTCTCCTCTCCTCTCCCCTCCCCTCCCCTCCTCTCTTCATCTGAAAGACGAAGGCAGACTAAAGTAGACCAAACAAATTTAGAGCAGATTAGAATTTAGCTTCCTATTATTCAATAATTTAAAGAAAGAAATGTTACTTGAGCACCAAATTGGCATATTAGAATGCTTTCTTTCATGAAAGATCATGTGACACTGAAGACTGGAGTAATACTGCTGAAAATCCAGCTTTCCATCAAAGGAATACATTTTGTTTTAAAATGTATTAAAATAGAAAACAGTTATTTTAAATTGTAATAATATTTCACAATATTACTAGTTTTACTGTATTTTTGATCAAATAAATGCATCAGAGACTTTCTCACAAACATTAAAAAATTTTACCGATCTCGAATTTTGAACGGTAGTATATTATTCTATTGATATTTCTCTTTGCTCAGCAAAAAAAGTACAGGGGGTGTCCCCTTGATTACATTATATTCACAAATTATTATTCTTATTATTAAAAAAAGAAAGTTCCTCATTTCAAAACCGCAATTTATGTCATGACCGCACTGTGTTGAATAATCACTAACAAAAACTATTCACAAAGCTATGTCAATGCACATAAAGGGCTTTTATTTATCTAGTGTCATGTAAAGAAAGAAGAAGCTGCAGAGGACAAGAAGAGATATCAATGTCCTTCAGCCGTGAGGGGAGAAGGTTGTTGTGCCCCCCTTTGATGAGGAGCGAGAACGCTGTCAAATTCTGCCCCTCACACCTTTTCTTTTGTCACATGGCTGCCATTCCTCAAATGTCTTTGATAATTTTATTCTTTGCTCCCTCTCTTACATAAAGGACAGGAGTTGGTGATTGCAGATGTATTGCTCATCCAAGACTGAGAGTTTAGAGTCAATTGTTATATATACACAGTTTTTGCTTAAGAATAGTTAGGAAGACCTTAGTTTGCCTTACAATATTTTGTATTAGAAACTGTTGTCATTAATTTGGCAATTTACTGAACACTTGTGCCACACTGTTCTAGTATAGTGTTCTTAGAATCACTTAATGTGTTAATTAAAAAAATAAAAATTAATTAATTAAATTCAGACATACATTGACTTTTTTTTTAATTAATGAAGTCACAGAGGTCATCAGATTTCATCCAACTTTACTTTTGGGTCTCTAAATGAAATGTATTCCAGTCTCCAGTATTGCTAGACTTAGAATACTTGTAAGCTCTCCACATTGTTGTGCTTTTTGTAATTTATAATGCCACAAAACACTGTATTCTCATTCAGAAGATGTTGCATGCTTACCTGGAGACTTGGTGAGAACACTCTGCATGACACATGAATCAAGTGAGACCCAATATTTAGATTAAGTGAGGTTGGATATTTATTTATGGATGTGCCGTGCTACCTCAGTGTAAACATCTTAAAAAGAAACCTGCAACTGGAGTGTGAATACAACTTTGTGAGAGTGAAGCTTTGTTATTGTCAGTTTGGGAGACAGTGAAACTTTTAAGTAGAGTTAAAACAGATAAAGCGGACAGAGTGAGAGGGAGAGAGAGCTGAGGGGTGATTCAATTAATATGTGATGAGCTGTCTCACCAACAAAGCATTATTTGTTCTTTGTTTATTCTTTCACATCACTGAGATTTTCTCCTAAAGACTTTCTCCCAGACAATCGTGTCTTATTGTTACAGTAGTTCACTTTCAGCCAATTGTCTGAGGCCACGATTAATTTTAATGAACATGTAAAAGACAAAACACAGACAAAAAAATCACCAAATGCTCAAGGTGTTGTGTAATAGTAGCCCACAGTGGAAGATGTGCCGTATTTGAGTGTTAAATTGCCTTCTTTGTGTATAATATTTTGTTATTTTTCTTTCATTGTAGCATGCATGTTCAAGAGTGATTAAGTGGGTTAGCTGATTTAGAGCAACCTTCTTTCAAAAATACCTAATTTCATTACAGGTTACTGTGTCTGTGTGTTTCAGATAAAAGGACCTGAGAAAACTCTAGAAGAGAGACGTTCTAGTTTGGATGCTGAGATCGACTCCTTGACCAGCATCCTGGCCGACCTAGAGAGCAGCTCACCGTACAAACCGCGCACGCCGCAGGTACGGTAATTACAAACACATTCCCAAACCACCTCCAACCACATTACCTTAACATATATGAATACAGAATCCATATAAAATACATTCTGGAAGCTTCACCAATTTAGAAATTGTAGCATTTAATATAATATAGCATTTAATTTATACAAATGCTTAAAGCTGCAGTCCATAACACATTAAAAACACATAGTCACGCAGTGTTGATGTTGTTAAAATTTACATTTTCAGAACAAAGTATAACAATAATAATAATTTGCATGGTTTGATATGATATGAGCTAAGCGATCGTTAGATATAATCACCATTGTAATCACCATTGGTAGCGTGATGTGTTGTAATGCTTTTTTTTTCTCAGTTGGTCAGAACAAAAGTCACAGACATGTTACTTGTTCAGATGACATTTTCCGGTGAAAATTATTTTTTGGATCATACTACTAAGACGTAGAATCTGATTCCAAAGTACAGTAAATATCCACAAAGTTGCCATGACTGACATCCACACACATACTCCTCAAAACATTAGATTCATCCGCACTGAGGAGCCGTGCCGATGCACAACCCACATAAAGATGGTAACTCCGCAAATAACTACAATTGCAGATTTCAAACAGAGATGGTGACAAAGAGGCAAAACTTACGGACTTCAGCTTTAATATTGAAAAGTTAATATTGAGTAGCTTACATTTTAAACACAATGTTGCTAGTTACCCTGTCTATTTTAGCTCCTCCAACTAAAATATTTCCAAACGAATCCAATAAAGAATCAACTGTTGTTTGCCTCTCAGCAACACAGTAGCGAAGATTAGTTCCCGAGCGAATTATGTATGTTTGAACGAATCGGGTAAGTGAATTCAATAACTCCTACTGGTATGAAACAATGAAGCCTGTGGCCATTCAAATTTGAGGACCAAAACTTTAAATAAGTTTAAATATCAGATTATCCTTACAATTTAATGTGGTTCACAGCAAGTTTCTTAATTATAGTGCAATTTAGAATGTATAAAATAATGGTAAGCCATCATTCACTATGAATATTCATGCTTGGTGTGAATAGGTCTTTGAAGAGGTACAGAGTGTCATCCATCTAGAGTGTCATCTATAATTCTGTGCAGGCTGCAGACTTGAATAAGAACTCAAAATTTCTTATTTATTTTTATCTCTGACTTATTCATTAGCCTTTATTTGACTCCCGCAGTGAATACATTTATATGCAGAGGCCCTTCTTTAAAAGAAAATAACAAAACACTCTTTATTATTATTTTGGGCAACCTGTTATCACTCCCCCCCCAAAATAAAAAGATTAACAAATTTAGGTTGCACAACGAGACAGATGAAAAGCAAATCAAAATGTGTAAGTGTACCAGTCATTTCTCATTTTTGGAAAGTGTTATAGTCTAAAATTATAATGACCCATATCATTAATAGATATCAAATGAAGTTAAGAGCAGACACTCAAGTTGAGCCCTAGGGCACTTTACTAAATAGTTCAACACACAATGAATGTAGGCCAGTGCATTCGGAGTCAATGCTGTCGCATTTGGAGCAACCACAAGTCCCTCCTGTTGGCAAACAGCACCACAGATAAAGCTCGCCTTATTACATGGCCAAAGCTTAATAATGGAGAGTGCTGTCTCTGAACTAGAAACACCCTGCTTTTGGCAAGCGGTCTCTATTCCTCTTTTCTTCTCTGGGGTCGGTCTATTCCATTTGCTGATCTCTAGAGTCCTCGACAGGCACTCTTTTAAAATTATTATTGAGCATAAAGTCTGCACAAACAGAACTCTGCAAAAAACTCTGGAGCTCTGTAAGTACTTGCAATATGTTGATAGAGATAGATAGATAGATAGATAGATAGATAGATAGATAGATAGATAGATAGATAGATAGATAGATAGATAGATAGATAGATAGATAGATAGATATAGATAAATGATAGATGATAGATAGATGTTCTGAAATGAGGAGGCAAAGTTTTTTTTATTATTATTTTGGTCCCACTTTATATTAAGTGGCCTTAACTACTATGTACTTGCATCAAAAAATAAGTTCAATGTACTTATTGTGTTCATATTGTATTGCAAAACACATTTGCTGCTATTGAGGTGGGATACGGGTAAGGTTAGGATAGATCTAAATAGATAAATCTAGATAGATCTATTTAGATCTATCTAGATTTAGATAGATCTAAAAGAAAGAAAAGAAAGAAAGAGAGAAAGAACACTTAAATTCCCAGAATGCATTGCATGTGTTGAATTTCTTCCTGTCATTCAAATTCAGCTTCCTGTGGCATGTGGCCATTTCAATACTAATTCAGACTCATGAACTGAACTCCACCTATGGTGCTCTTCTTGCATTTCTCTGCCATGTTTCTTCAATGTTGCCAATCTGACTCTTCCTCTGTTCCCATGGCCTCATGGGATAGCAACAATGCTGATGGGCTATTGTTTGGCCACTGTATCATGATACCTTGGCATTCGGAATCCTACTCATTTGATGTACCGCATTTTACACAATGTATAACAAAGAAGTACATGTATCAGACACAGAGAGAGTCTTTGAATCTGAGCCATAGACATGTTTCCTAAGACACAGAGTCGTGATAGAGCAACGCTGCATAAATTCCTGGGGGAATCAGAGTGATGAGGGATCAAGAGGTCACATATCACATATCTGAGCCAAAAGCTCAGTTTTTATACAGAGCGAAACTGGCTTTGACCTCAGTTCCGGCAAACGCAGAGGCCATTGGTACAGTATGCTGAGAAAACATTAATGTTGCTCTCAGCAAAGTGAGGCTGGTTTGGCAACAAGCACTGCAAACAAGCACATACACACTGAGAAATATGTACACTCACATTTAAAGCACACCAACAGCTACACATACTGACAGGCGCACATTTTTAAAGGTCATGCACCTGCACACTTTTGAAGTGGCAGGTAAGATTTTCCTAAATAAAATATAGTCTAAGTGCAGATCTTTGTAAAAGTACTTTGTGAGAGCTACAAGTAACAGAAAGGAGTCTGAAAGCTTTTGTCAGTAGACTTGAAAAATGTATACAGGCAGAGAAAACACAGTGTTAGAGAGTAGTTTCTGGTATCGGGGTTAAATCTCAGGATCAGCCTCAGTTGCTCTGATATCTGCCTGCTCATTTGGCCATTTATGACAGCGTTTGTCCACCAGAGCGTGGAATATGTGTGAAAAAGTCATATCATCATATCATATCATTTGGTCATATCAGTGCCAAAATCATCACCTAGTGGGCAACAATTATGTAAAGATTTTGGTGTGTTTCCAGTGTTCCCAGACATAATAAGGGATGAAAAATTTACTGTTATTGTAAAAATATTTATTTTAAATTAACATTAGAATTATATGAAACTTGAGGTGTCTTAAAATGATTGGCTTTTCCAAATTGTCATGATGAGTAATTTGTTTCTTATGGGAGATTTTTAAAATTTATTTTCTATTACAATGTCTATTTCTATTCTATATGTATTTCTATATGTAATAAATTAACTGTTATTATATGGAACTTTTTTTTTTCAAGAAAATGCTTGA
>NW_015505310.1:1898724-1900464 GCF_001515645.1 Sinocyclocheilus grahami | reverse complement strand
CCCCCACACACACACACACAATAATTTTAATACAACATTTTATTATTTTTTAATTTGGACTTTTTCTTAAATAATAAACATTTCAAATGTCACCATATATTTTTTATTTTTTTATATTTCTATTTATTTTTTCTATATGTATTTCTATATGTAATTAACTCTAATCATATGAATGTTTTTTTCAAGAAAATGCTTGATTCGGTTCAAATCACACACACACACTTTTTATATTTAATTAGTGTTAGTATTTTTATTTATTTATTTATTGTAGTAGATAGTCAATAGATACAGATTTTGGAGTTAAAATTATTCTATACATTTATATAAAAACAGCATGCTGAATATTTTTTTGGTGCTATATGAAATAATTAAAGTTTGATGGTATGTTAACTGTACTCAACTCACAATTTTCAGTATTGAGAAAAAATTAGATATCAATAATTAACAAATATACATAATTACTGTAAATTAATGCGGATTATTTTGGTTTTGTTGCCAAACTTGACTAATGGAAATCCTGTCATTTCAATTTATATTCCAATTCATAAATTTAAAGTGACCCTGTTATTAAATTCAAAATTTTGCTCAATGCTGACACAAACACGCACTCATTAGCTACATTCCAGCTTATGTTGCTTCTGGCTGATTAACTTGACTTGACCTTTTTTATTCATCCAGCAGATCCACCAGGCCTTTATTTTCCCCTCTGTCTATATTATATGAATTATTTGTTAGAGTGACTCTGGGCTTCTTTAATGTGCGAGGTTTTATAGCTAAGGCTACTGGCACAGCTGCTCTCTCTGTAATCGTCCACTTGTACAAGCAGAGAGTATCAGCGTCCTCAGTTTACAGCTCTCCCAAATCACAGAGCCTTCTCTAAAAAATCAATAGGAGTGCTCTTCCCCTCATCCCTGCTTTGAGCTTTAAGGAAAGGGACTTTATCCCAGTGTTTGTTGAAACCTGTAGTTAAAGGACCTGCTTTGTGATCTTTGTCGACTCCTGTGTGTGAAATGGCAGCTGAATTTGTTTTGCTGCTTTGACTCAACCTGATGCTTTCCAACCTATCGAAGCAGCCTCTTTGCTTTAGTTGGTGCTCTGTGGGTGTAACAAGATGTAATGAAATGCAACCATTATATAAACCCCATTTGCTTCCATCATTCATCTCTCCAGCCATACCCCTGTCCCTGTAAACAGACTCACATACACAAACACACACACTGTGGGATCCATCCAAGAGGCAATTCTGAGTTTGGCATAGATTAGCATAGACGTTTTCCCCTTCGCACCCACAGTGTTGAATCAGAAGTAGTCTTTATGGGAATATAATGAATTGCTCTCTAGGGAAGACATCTCATTTTACGATGGCTATTTTTACAAGAGAAACCTCTACATTATGCCTCTTCACCACATGAATAATATTAAATATTGAAGTTATATTGGAAAATGAATCAAGGCATGGAAAGATTATGTTAATAGATCTAAAAAACAGTCAACAACATTACTGTATATATATAAAAATAGATTTTATCCATTTTTATAAGAACATTTCTAGTTTGTGGAAGTTATATTGGAAAATGAATCAAGGCATGGAAAGATTATGTTAATAGATCTAAAAAACAGTCAACAACATTACTGTATATATATAAAAATAGATTTTATCCATTTTTATAAGAACATTTCTAGTTTGTGGAAATGTTGAATATATATATATATATATATATATATATATATATATATATT
>NW_015505310.1:1883038-1894790 GCF_001515645.1 Sinocyclocheilus grahami | reverse complement strand
CATGTTGCCAATGGAGACAAGAAGCTGTGGTGGTGATTAAATGATTAAAACTAATTTTATACTATAACATACAGGGTCCTGCAAGAAAAAGACAAGACCCGCAAATCCGTTGCTACAGAACAGCAGAATATGAACGCAATGCACAAAGTCTCTCGTTAAGCGTTTTCCTCCTGTAGAAAAACATAAACACTTAATATGGCTTAATGTATTAAGATACATTAAGTGCAATTAAAAGATCAAATTCGATATATAGTTATTATTTAATGTACTACAAGGCAAGCAGATGGCCATGAACACAATGCACTGAACAACTTTTGAACAACTTTCACTTGTCCTCTCATACAGCAAAACGCTATATGTGGCATAATAACGGATGATAAAGACAATTCAGTAGCCTATATGTCTTGTTGTTGGCTCAAAGTATATACAGAACAGCAAATACAAACGTGCATTATGAAATGCATTGTGATTTTAAAAGGATCAACTCCGTACAGGCAAGCAGACGAGCCCAGAACGCAATGCATTAAATTGCACGTTAAAATGTTCCTCCCATAGAAAATCATTATAAATAAAACACGTAATGTAGCTTAATGGACAAAGACAATGATATAAAAGAGCTGTAGACAGTTTATTCTATATGGAAAAACCCTTAACGCGAAACTTTGCGTCTTGCGTTTATTCTGGGCTCACCTGCTTGCCTGTATATTAGTTATGTAGGCTATATTTTAATAATGAAGAGCATTGAGTTTGGTCTTTATCATCTCAATAAATTAGAATGTCGTGGAAAAGTTCATTGGCCAGCAAACTCACCAGACCTGAACCCCACAGAGAATCTATGGGGTATTGTCAAGAAGAAAATGAGAAACAAGAGACCAAAAACTGCAGATGAGCTGAAGGCCACTGTCAAAGAAACCTGGGCTTCCATACCACCTCAGCAGTGCCACAAACTGATCACCTCCATGCCACGCCGAATTGAGGCAGTAATTAAAGCAAAAGGAGCCCCTACCAAGTATTGAGTACATGTACAGTAAATTAACATACTTTCCAGAAGGCCAACAATTCACTAAAAATGATTTTTTTATTGGTCTTATGAAGTATTCTGATTTGTTGAGATAGTGAATTGGTGGGTTTTTGTTAAATGTGAGCCAAAATCATCACAATTAAAAGAACCAAAGACTTAAACTACTTCAGTCTGTGTGCATTGAATTTATTTAATACACGAGTTTCACAATTTGAATTGAATTACTGAAATAAATGAACTTTTCCACGACATTTAAGTTATTGAGATGCACCTGTACATATTCATTATATTAATAAACTGTATATTGAATTTGATATTTTAATAGTATCTTAATACATTAAGCCATGTTAAGGGTTTATGTTTTTCTACAGGAGGAAAACGCTTAGCGAGAGACTTTGCGCATTGCGTTCATATTCTGCTGTTCTGTGGCCACGGATTTGCAGGTCTTGTCTTTTTCTCCTACAGATGGCTTGCAGGACCCTGTATGTTACGGTACAAAATTAGTTTAAATCGTTTAATCCCCACCACAGCGTCTTGCCTTCATTGGCAACATGAACGATTTGCGTCAATTGCAAGTGACGTCGCAAGTATCGGAGAGTGCAAGTGGTGATTGCAAGTGACTTCGTAATTTAGTTTCTTTTGTCTTGTCTTCACCACCTGGCTACTGTTGTAAAATTCAAACAAAAAGAATAAATAAATAGAACAAAATAAAAAAATAAAGACTGCAAGTGACGTCGCTAGCGGAAGTGCAAGTGTCTGAGAGTGCAAGTCTGAGAGTGCAAGCGCAAGTCTGCAGCCAGACCCTTTTGTGATTTTCTGCGATTAATCACATTGCTATGCACTAAATTCAATAATGAATTTTATTATTTAAAAGTAAGGTGCTTTTTTACAGCAGTATTTCTTTTACATAGTAGCAGTTAAAATATTTCTTGTAAATCTCAACTTATAACATTAATGTAATCAAATTAAATATAAACCAAAGCTATTTGCCACTGCCAGGGCATTAACGTAAAACAAGTTATGCTCAAAGTCCAGAGCCTCGATCATAACATTATAACAGACACCTTCCGAGTAGAGGCCTGCACTATCACGGGACCCAACGCAGAAGAGTACGGCACGGGACAACACTTTGGGAGAGTGCAGGTGCGGGTGGGTAGAGACTCGTGTGTGCGGGATGGGGGAGAATAAGGGTGTACTCACACTAGGCATTTTGAACCATGCCCGGGCACGATTCGTTTAGCCGTCCCTGGCTCGGTTGGAAGAGGTGGGCCAGAGTGCGGTTCATTTGGGCTCGGGCGCGGTACGCATGCAGTGTCGGAGCGCGGAACTTCTGATATGTGCAGCATGATTGCGTGAACATTTAAAGCAATATATTGAGAGAGGGCCGTGTGTTTCCGCATCCCAAACGACTCAAAATAATAAACCACAAAATTGACAAAAGGATGCACTCCACTGTGCTGAGCAAGAGCGCTTCTCTGCTGTCTTCACGTGCTATCGGAAACTTCCTATTTCCCACTTATGAAGTCGTGATTATGAGCACATTGCATTATTTTCTGTTAAAAACAACAGTGAACAGAATGATTTCTGAAGGATCATGTGATACTGGAGTAATGGATGATGAAAATTGAGATTTGAATCACATGAATAAATTATATTTTACAGTATATTAAAATAGAAAACTGTTATTTTGAATTGTAACAATATTTCACAAGATTACTGTTTTTCTGTATTTTTGATCAAATAAATGCAGCCTTGATGAGCAGAAGAAATGTCTTTAAAAAACATTAAAAATCTTACATAGCACTCTGTGAACAGCCAGCTTCTTTGGCAATGAATGTTTGTGGCTCCTTGTGAAGGGTGTCAATGATTGTCTTCTGGACAACTGTCTGATCAGCAGTCTTCCCCATGATTGTGTAGCTTAGTGAACCAAACTGAGAGACCATTTTGAAGGCTCAGGAAACCTTTGCAGGTGTTTTGAGTTGATTAGCTGATTGGCATGTCACCATATTCTAATTTGTTGAGATAGTGAATTGGTGGGTTTTTGTTAAATGTGAGCCAAAATCATCACAATTAAAAGAACCAAAGACTTAAACTACTTCAGTCTGTGTGCATTGAATTTATTTAATACACGAGTTTCACAATTTGAATTGAATTACTGAAATAAATGAACTTTTCCACGACATTTAAGTTATTGAGATGCACCTGTACATATTCATTATATTAATAAACTGTATATTGAATTTGATATTTTAATAGTATCTTAATACATTAAGCCATGTTAAGGGTTTATGTTTTTCTACAGGAGGAAAACGCTTAGCGAGAGACTTTGCGCATTGCGTTCATATTCTGCTGTTCTGTGGCCACGGATTTGCAGGTCTTGTCTTTTTCTCCTACAGATGGCTTGCAGGACCCTGTATGTTACGGTACAAAATTAGTTTAAATCGTTTAATCCCCACCACAGCGTCTTGCCTTCATTGGCAACATGAACGATTTGCGTCAATTGCAAGTGACGTCGCAAGTATCGGAGAGTGCAAGTGGTGATTGTTCGTAATTTCGTAATTTAGTTTCTTTTGTCTTGTCTTCACCACCTGGCTACTGTTGTAAAATTCAAACAAAAAGAATAGAACAAAATAACAAAATAATAAAGACTGACGTCGCTAGCGGAAGTGCAAGTGTCTGAGAGTGCAAGTCTGAGAGTGCAAGCGCAAGTCTGCAGCCAGACCCTTTTGTGATTTTCTGCGATTAATCACATTGCTATGCACTAAATTCAATAATGAATTTTATTATTTAAAAGTAAGGTGCTTTTTTACAGCAGTATTTCTTTTACATAGTAGCAGTTAAAATATTTCTTGTAAATCTCAACTTATAACATTAATGTAATCAAATTAAATATAAACCAAAGCTATTTGCCACTGCCAGGGCATTAACGTAAAACAAGTTATGCTCAAAGTCCAGAGCCTCGATCATAACATTATAACAGACACCTTCCGAGTAGAGGCCTGCACTATCACGGGACCCAACGCAGAAGAGTACGGCACGGGACAACACTTTGGGAGAGTGCAGGTGCGGGTGGGTAGAGACTCGTGTGTGCGGGATGGGGGAGAATAAGGGTGTACTCACACTAGGCATTTTGAACCATGCCCGGGCACGATTCGTTTAGCCGTCCCTGGCTCGGTTGGAAGAGGTGGGCCAGAGTGCGGTTCATTTGGGCTCGGGCGCGGTACGCATGCAGTGTCGGAGCGCGGAACTTCTGATATGTGCAGCATGATTGCGTGAACATTTAAAGCAATATATTGAGAGAGGGCCGTGTGTTTCCGCATCCCAAACGACTCAAAATAATAAACCACAAAATTGACAAAAGGATGCACTCCACTGTGCTGAGCAAGAGCGCTTCTCTGCTGTCTTCACGTGCTATCGGAAACTTCCTATTTCCCACTTATGAAGTCGTGATTATGAGCACATTGCATTATTTTCTGTTAAAAACAACAGTGAACAGAATGATTTCTGAAGGATCATGTGATACTGGAGTAATGGATGATGAAAATTGAGATTTGAATCACATGAATAAATTATATTTTACAGTATATTAAAATAGAAAACTGTTATTTTGAATTGTAACAATATTTCACAAGATTACTGTTTTTCTGTATTTTTGATCAAATAAATGCAGCCTTGATGAGCAGAAGAAATGTCTTTAAAAAACATTAAAAATCTTACTGATCCCAAACTTTTGAAAAGCAGTGTGTATATGTAATTCATATTATTTTATGGATTTTTTTTTTAAACTTTAAGATTGAAGGTTTGGATCTGGGACAAGGATATAATTAACATATCTAAAAGGCATTGTTTAATAACAATCAAAGCTGGGTACATAAAAGTGCACAAAGTTGAAGAAACAGCTATTAGCATGTTAGCTGTTGAACTGCTCTGTGGCAAATACTCCCTTAGAGTTCGTTTGAAAGGTGTAGATCCCACAGGTCTTTTTTTTCCTCAAATGTTATGAAACATTACCTTCAAATAAGGCCCAACCAACCTAGCTAAAAGCAGCAAGTCAGCAATCTGTCCCCCATTTTCACAGAAGACCTTTTAAATACCCTGACCTTGTCAGCAGTTCATACATGTATTCTCACTGTGAGCCCAGAATAGGTAGGGAAATTATCTGGCGCAATGCAAAATAGTAAAAGCTAAAATGTGTTTTGTAAGAACTTCTCGATTTAGCTTGTTCCTGTTTAAGACGTTTCAGGTTTGTTAGCTTCCCCACATCTGCTACAGCTAATGAACTGTCCAAGCAAATGAGATCAGTTGAAGGAGAGCGGATAAGTGTCAAACAGAGAGTTACTACGTGAGGTGCAAAGGGACGGTCAATGAACTCGAACTGTCACTATCCAATCAGGTGTCTGCGGTGACTTCTGTGTTAACCCTCTGGGGTCTGAGGGTGTTTTGGGGCCCTGGAGAAGTTTTGACATGTCCTGACATTTGTGCTTTTTTCAGTTGCTTATAAACATTTTAATGGCTAAAGTTTAATAACACTGTAATCAGCACAAACTGGGTGTAACGAGAGGGGCGGGGCCGAGAGCCGTGGGAACAGAGCGAGGCCGGTGGAGTAATTGCGAATGCGCGACACCTGCGCCACTCACCGGTCTGGAGTCTCACGGAGGAGCTCCGGAAGGATACAAAGGAGGAGTGACGACAGGGAAAGACGAGAGAGGACCAGGCCTGGATTTTATTTTGTGTTTTGGTTTCGTTTGTGCGCGGCAGTCGTCCGCGAGGGGCTGTCGCGCTATTTGGTGTTTATTTTATTATTAAAGTTTCTTTTGAGTGGCAGCCGGTTCCCGCCTCCTTCTTCCCGATCTACAAACTACGTTACACTGGGCTACGATAATATGTGAGCAGCATGTATGTACGTGATTGTGTTTTTGAGAAAACAACGTTTATGCGTGCTTAGTGGAAAAACTACATTTTTAAAGTCACTGAAATAAGGCCATAAAACACCTACAGAACATTTGTTCACAAGACTTTTGAGAACTGGATCTTGAAGTCTAGAGATTTTGCTTCAGAATGATGTGAAAATAATCTTACTCACTCATTCACAGAAAACAATATATTGATTTAAATTTTCTAAGACACTTTTTGTGTAGAAAAGATATATGTGAGGGGGTGTGAATGGTCATGCATAATGCTGTGATTCACACCTTAGGAGACAAAGGCCTGCATAATGAGCTGCATAATGAGCCTTTCAGTCAGGTGTGTGACTGAGAGGGAATTGCTACAAGAAAGAATGTGAGGAAAAAAGAAATGTATATATTTTTTGTTTGTAATTTAGAATATATAAATATCACATAAAATAACTTGAGATTCACTTGCGAGTGCAGCTAAACAGTTTATTAGGAAAAAAAAACAACAACAACACGAGAGTCAAGACGTCATGGGTGCAACATCCAAAATATCCAAAACAGCGGCAGGAAACTTGAACAACATTTTGAAAAAACTCATGGGAGTGTGTGCATCACATGGTCTTAGCTGTGGTTCAGGTTCCTGTGCGGGCAGGAATCTCAGAGCCTGTGGAACATGTCAACATCAGTCTCTGTTTTCCATGACCGAGTGGGCTGCTTTGCTTTGGCTCTCTTTGCAACAGATCCTTTTACGCTGTTATTCTCACATCTGAAATGAAAAAGTAAACATGCTGTTTACACAAACTACATTATTAACATTATTGTGATGTTCACTGATACTAGTATTATTTTATCAAAACGAACACAATTACCACATAAACAGACACCTTCCGAGTAGAGGCCTGCACTATCACGGGACCCAACGCAGAAGAGTACGGCACGGGACAACACTTTGGGAGAGTGCAGGTGCGGGTGGGTAGAGACTCGTGTGTGCGGGATGGGGGAGAATAAGGGTGTACTCACACTAGGCATTTTGAACCATGCCCGGGCACGATTCGTTTAGCCGTCCCTGGCTCGGTTGGAAGAGGTGGGCCAGAGTGCGGTTCATTTGGGCTCGGGCGCGGTACGCATGCAGTGTCGGAGCGCGGAACTTCTGATATGTGCAGCATGATTGCGTGAACATTTAAAGCAATATATTGAGAGAGGGCCGTGTGTTTCCGCATCCCAAACGACTCAAAATAATAAACCACAAAATTGACAAAAGGATGCACTCCACTGTGCTGAGCAAGAGCGCTTCTCTGCTGTCTTCACGTGCTATCGGAAACTTCCTATTTCCCACTTATGAAGTCGTGATTATGAGCACATTGCATTATTTTCTGTTAAAAACAACAGTGAACAGAATGATTTCTGAAGGATCATGTGATACTGGAGTAATGGATGATGAAAATTGAGATTTGAATCACATGAATAAATTATATTTTACAGTATATTAAAATAGAAAACTGTTATTTTGAATTGTAACAATATTTCACAAGATTACTGTTTTTCTGTATTTTTGATCAAATAAATGCAGCCTTGATGAGCAGAAGAAATGTCTTTAAAAAACATTAAAAATCTTACTGATCCCAAACTTTTGAAAAGCAGTGTGTATATGTAATTCATATTATTTTATGGATTTTTTTTTTAAACTTTAAGATTGAAGGTTTGGATCTGGGACAAGGATATAATTAACATATCTAAAAGGCATTGTTTAATAACAATCAAAGCTGGGTACATAAAAGTGCACAAAGTTGAAGAAACAGCTATTAGCATGTTAGCTGTTGAACTGCTCTGTGGCAAATACTCCCTTAGAGTTCGTTTGAAAGGTGTAGATCCCACAGGTCTTTTTTTTCCTCAAATGTTATGAAACATTACCTTCAAATAAGGCCCAACCAACCTAGCTAAAAGCAGCAAGTCAGCAATCTGTCCCCCATTTTCACAGAAGACCTTTTAAATACCCTGACCTTGTCAGCAGTTCATACATGTATTCTCACTGTGAGCCCAGAATAGGTAGGGAAATTATCTGGCGCAATGCAAAATAGTAAAAGCTAAAATGTGTTTTGTAAGAACTTCTCGATTTAGCTTGTTCCTGTTTAAGACGTTTCAGGTTTGTTAGCTTCCCCACATCTGCTACAGCTAATGAACTGTCCAAGCAAATGAGATCAGTTGAAGGAGAGCGGATAAGTGTCAAACAGAGAGTTACTACGTGAGGTGCAAAGGGACGGTCAATGAACTCGAACTGTCACTATCCAATCAGGTGTCTGCGGTGACTTCTGTGTTAACCCTCTGGGGTCTGAGGGTGTTTTGGGGCCCTGGAGAAGTTTTGACATGTCCTGACATTTGTGCTTTTTTCAGTTGCTTATAAACATTTTAATGGCTAAAGTTTAATAACACTGTAATCAGCACAAACTGGGTGTAACGAGAGGGGCGGGGCCGAGAGCCGTGGGAACAGAGCGAGGCCGGTGGAGTAATTGCGAATGCGCGACACCTGCGCCACTCACCGGTCTGGAGTCTCACGGAGGAGCTCCGGAAGGATACAAAGGAGGAGTGACGACAGGGAAAGACGAGAGAGGACCAGGCCTGGATTTTATTTTGTGTTTTGGTTTCGTTTGTGCGCGGCAGTCGTCCGCGAGGGGCTGTCGCGCTATTTGGTGTTTATTTTATTATTAAAGTTTCTTTTGAGTGGCAGCCGGTTCCCGCCTCCTTCTTCCCGATCTACAAACTACGTTACACTGGGCTACGATAATATGTGAGCAGCATGTATGTACGTGATTGTGTTTTTGAGAAAACAACGTTTATGCGTGCTTAGTGGAAAAACTACATTTTTAAAGTCACTGAAATAAGGCCATAAAACACCTACAGAACATTTGTTCACAAGACTTTTGAGAACTGGATCTTGAAGTCTAGAGATTTTGCTTCAGAATGATGTGAAAATAATCTTACTCACTCATTCACAGAAAACAATATATTGATTTAAATTTTCTAAGACACTTTTTGTGTAGAAAAGATATATGT
Source organism: Sinocyclocheilus grahami (assembly GCF_001515645.1). Classification (NCBI taxonomy): domain Eukaryota; kingdom Metazoa; phylum Chordata; class Actinopteri; order Cypriniformes; family Cyprinidae; genus Sinocyclocheilus; species Sinocyclocheilus grahami. Next base: position 1,885,823 of record NW_015505310.1, on the reverse strand, counting down.
GAGGGGGTGTGAATGGTCATGCATAATGCTGTGATTCACACCTTAGGAGACAAAGGCCTGCATAATGAGCTGCATAATGAGCCTTTCAGTCAGGTGTGTGACTGAGAGGGAATTGCTACAAGATAGAATGTGAGGAAAAAAGAAATGTATATATTTTTTGTTTGTAATTTAGAATATATAAATATCACATAAAATAACTTGAGATTCACTTGCGAGTGCAGCTAAACAGTTTATTAGGAAAAAAAAACAACAACAACACGAGAGTCAAGACGTCATGGGTGCAACATCCAAAATATCCAAAACAGCGGCAGGAAACTTGAACAACATTTTGAAAAAACTCATGGGAGTGTGTGCATCACATGGTCTTAGCTGTGGTTCAGGTTCCTGTGCGGGCAGGAATCTCAGAGCCTGTGGAACATGTCAACATCAGTCTCTGTTTTCCATGACCGAGTGGGCTGCTTTGCTTTGGCTCTCTTTGCAACAGATCCTTTTACGCTGTTATTCTCACATCTGAAATGAAAAAGTAAACATGCTGTTTACACAAACTACATTATTAACATTATTGTGATGTTCACTGATACTAGTATTATTTTATCAAAACGAACACAATTACCACATAGCAAACATATTTTACCATACAGTAAATAAATCAAATGAAAGTAACATATGTAAAATAGTGAATGCACACTTACTCTAAGATTCTGAATGGAGTTGAAAACTGAACAAGCATTCCCTTCCTGTGTGAGATGCAGGTGAAGACAAGAGTGGTGTATTCAGTCTAGGGATGCTCCGATCGATCGGCCAGAGATCGGTATCGGTGGATAATCACATTTTATGACTCGATCGGTACTCACTACACTTGCCCGATCTCACGAACCGATCGCAATTTGATGACGTCAATGTGTGACGACATACATGATGCGTGGGGACATAAATTATTTGGCACCACAGTCATGTCATCGCCGGTGTGGAAATGCTATGACGTTTCGAAAAACAATGAAAAATTCGCTATTTGTCGTGTATGTTTTGCATGATGATATGATGAATGGATGGTTAATTTTTAACAACAGATTCAGTGACGTTAGAGCTGATCTGCGCCTCACTGCACACGCGGCGCGTTACGGCTCCACGGGAACCAGAGCTGATCGCGGCCGCTCTAGTCAGTGCTTGTGTTTATACCAGGACATTTCTCCCTGCTTGGCTAAAAATTGTCTTTTGTGAGTTGTCACAGCGTGGAGGACGGAACAAAACCTCGTTGGAGCCGTAATGGTTAACGGTAACATAACACGCTGATCGTGGGCTGCTTTTGCTTTTAAAAAAACATTTATTTATAAAACAAAATATCTTCTTTGGTCATATTAGCCTACTCAATAGCATTAACACAGGCTGTACTCCTTTCAAACTCTATCTGGAATGTCACCGTTTCTGTCACTGCAACTTCCCGATCAGGTGAACGAACACACACACGAAATCGTCTGCCTCATGAAAAAAATGTATTTAAAAATAATGTAGTTAATATTTGCATCATTTATGATTTATTTTATCCATCCGTGACCCACCCGCAAATAATCAGAATGCATTTTTTATTACCGACCCGTGGATTATCCGGGGTACTCAGTATCGGTTGCAAAAATCCTGATCGGAGCATCCCTAATTCAGTCCTAAAAGAATTTTATAAACAATCGTTAGCATATTTTCCCCACAGTACCTTAGTATAGTATGCATACTTCATGAGAAAACAGAATACCAGTAACAAAGAAACTACATTTGAACAATATCAACCACAAATAATATTACCATATAGTCTAGGCATAATAAAAGTACAATTACTATACTGTGCACTTCCTTAGTATAATTTTCCAGCGAACTCAAAACTGAACGACACTCGTGCGCCTTTCTTGTGCAAGATGCCGGTGATGCAGCCACAGTCCTAAACGGAAGTTGAAACAGTTTCAAACATTTCAGCATCATTACTCCAGTCTTCAGTGTCACATGTTCCTTCAGAAATCATTCTAATATTCTGATTTGCTGCTCAAAAATATTTATTATTATTGTTGTTGTTGTTGTTGTTGTTGAAAACAGCTGAGTAGAATTTTTTCAGGTTTCTTTGATGAATAGAAAGTTCAGAAGAACAGCATTTATCTGAAATAGAAATCTTTTGTAACATTATAAATGTCTTCACTTTTGATCAATTTAAAGCATCCTTGCTAAAATAAATAAATAAATAAGTGAGCATGTTGATAGAAACTATATTATTACATTAGCAATCACTAATATTTCCAACGTGATTTTATATCATAGATGCACATACAGTACAAAAAGGACATTCTATATCTGAGAAACTAAATTATTATTGGTAAGCACGTATTTGAACATATTTGCAGATGGTATTTCACAGTAATGATTGGTCTAAACATTCTTAGACATTACTTTTATATCGTGTAAACAATTACTTTTATATATTGTTTATAGTAGGCTATTGAACATAAAACCATCCTCACGCCGTACATGTAGATTAAATGAAAGGTTATCTATCATATTTCAAAATGTTGCACTCGATTTCACACATTTTAGTCTGGAATTATAGTTTGGGAAAAGTTCAACTAGTAAATGTATTCAAGTTTATGTCACAAAAACACATTATCTAATGCAAATTAAGAAACATTACTTACTCGGCATGAAAGATCTCCTCTGCTGACTCCAGCCACGCTCGTGTTCTGTTTGTGAGGTAAACATAAATCTTTTTCCTCTCAGAGCGTCTTCTGAGGTAAATACAAGGCTTTTT
>NW_015505310.1:1877901-1882478 GCF_001515645.1 Sinocyclocheilus grahami | reverse complement strand
TTGTTGTTGTTGTTGTTGTTGTTGAAAACAGCTGAGTAGAATTTTTTCAGGTTTCTTTGATGAATAGAAAGTTCAGAAGAACAGCATTTATCTGAAATAGAAATCTTTTGTAACATTATAAATGTCTTCACTTTTGATCAATTTAAAGCATCCTTGCTAAAATAAATAAATAAATAAGTGAGCATGTTGATAGAAACTATATTATTACATTAGCAATCACTAATATTTCCAACGTGATTTTATATCATAGATGCACATACAGTACAAAAAGGACATTCTATATCTGAGAAACTAAATTATTATTGGTAAGCACGTATTTGAACATATTTGCAGATGGTATTTCACAGTAATGATTGGTCTAAACATTCTTAGACATTACTTTTATATCGTGTAAACAATTACTTTTATATATTGTTTATAGTAGGCTATTGAACATAAAACCATCCTCACGCCGTACATGTAGATTAAATGAAAGGTTATCTATCATATTTCAAAATGTTGCACTCGATTTCACACATTTTAGTCTGGAATTATAGTTTGGGAAAAGTTCAACTAGTAAATGCATTCAAGTTTATGTCACAAAAACACATTATCTAATGCAAATTAAGAAACATTACTTACTCGGCATGAAAGATCTCCTCTGCTGACTCCAGCCACGCTCGTGTTCTGTTTGTGAGGTAAACATAAATCTTTTTCCTCTCAGAGCGTCTTCTGAGGTAAATACAAGGCTTTTTACTCTTAGCCCGTCTTCTGAGGTAAATACAAGGCTTTTTCCTCTCAGTCCGTATTCTGAGGTAAATGAAAGGCTTTTTCCTCTCAGTCCGTCTTCTGAGGTAAATTCAAGGCTTATACCTCTCAGCGTCGTCTTCCAAAAACGAAAAGTATCCGAGATGAACATGTTGCTGCTTTGTTTACGGTGATGTGGGCGTTTACATGTCAAGCGTCTCACGTGGAGATTTGTAATATCAATAGCGCGAGCAGCGGGTGGGCGTGATCTAATTAGAGATAATGAGAACAGGAAAAACAGGACCTGTCATTGGTTTCATACGGATTACTTTATCACAGAATATTTGTTTTCAGTAAGAGTTACTTAATTTAAGAGTAGACATGTCAAGCTTTCTATAGATATATTTCTCATGTCTGTATGTAAAATATTCGCTGAGTTTTAGTTCATTTTAGTGACTCGTTTCTAAAAGCAGTTTGCGGAGACAGTGAGGACTGAGAGCGCACCCTGTTTATTTTCTTTATTTTACAAAAGCACATTGTTTTGTTGTTATTATGACTATACACAAATAAAAGTAGACCCTTTGCCGTTTAAAACGATACATTATTATCTGTACGGTCAAAATTGACGGAGTATTCTTAGTTCTTTTCGAGGTCATAAAGAAAATACGACACAGACCGCACCGGTGCGGGCTTCAACCGCAGGGGGTAAAGGAGGACAATGGCAATATATCTGTTGCGGGGCTGACGAGACGTGAGACGTGTTGATCCAAGTGCAAAGCTTTATTAATAGACATGGTAGAGACAGCTAAGGGTCAGATAATGGCAACAGGTATGTGGGAGGCAAGACACAAGAAAATATCCTAGGGCTAGCGTGGGTCTATGATCGGCGAACAGGATCAATAGGGCGAGACTAAAGGGATAAGTGCAGGTACAAGGCAAGGTCCAGGCAGGGGCAAACAGTATCAGAATAGGGCAAGACGAGAGGGGGAATCCGAGATACACAGGCAAAGATAAGGACACGAGGAAACAGACAAGGCAAGACTAAGCTAAGGCTATGAAAAGTAAACAGGCTCCGTAGAGTAGCTATCGCTAAGAGAGTGATAAATGCTATACAATACTCGGCAGCTTGACAGGGATCAGAATGAGTGTTATATAGGGTAGGTGTGATTGATGACAGCTGTGTGCAATCAGTGCTGTGTGCAATCAACTGTGTGTGTGTAATCAGTGCAATGGATGATGGGAACTGTAGTCTGGGTGAAGTGCAACAGTGGTGTGGTGCAAGAGTCCATAGTAGTGGAAGGGTAACCTCTCGTGGCAAGCAGACGGAAGTTCATGGACTGGATTCATGACAATATCTGTCCCGTTTTATGTGTGTGCAGCCCTTTACACATTTTGGCTTAGTTCTTTGGCCTGATGTTCCTTTTGGTTATTATATTTTATGCATGACTGAAATTGCATAAAAATATAGGCAAGCATTTTTTTTTGTGTTTACTTGGTTTGGGAATGACATCTTGGTGTTTTACTGCGGCATTGACCTGCTCTCTACAGTTGCTTGCGGAGTAATTCCCCATTCCAAATTTGGCCTTTGGTTGAGTTCACATTCAGGATTCATTTAAGAGAAAGAATCTCTTTATGGAATCGGCAGTGAAACTGTGATGGTTGGGTTCATAACGAAAAACCAAAACATAAAAGATTGCCCTGACCTCTCTCACAAGCATGAAAAATTAATCGAATGAAGTCAGTAAGGCTGAAAATGCAGTTGCAACAGTTGTCCTAGTAATTAAACACGAAAGCATAGAGCCACATAAATGTACGGGATGCTGAGCTTTATCAAAGCATCAGCTTACAGAGCCTTGTCTTATTATATGACACCGTTGTGTGATGTTAGAATATCCAACAGTAGCATAGGATCCATGTTTAGGTGTAAAATCTCTTTACTCTTCATGAATTAGTGTAGAATGGCTTTCCATCTTAAAATAAAGTGCTTTTTAACATGCTCATTGATGCATGTTGCTGTCTAAGTGTATTTCACATGTATTTTTTTAGGATTTAAAGGGATAGCTCATGAATTACTCACCCTCATGTTGTTCCAAACCTGTATGACTTTTTTTTCTTCTGTGGAACAATGTTTTTACCAACCCAGTCTCATAAAAAGTGCGGGGCCCGGGTTTGGGCCCGCCCCCCCCCCCCCCCCCAAGGAGCGGCTTCCAGGCGCTCCAAACACTATACGATCCAGGTGGGCGGTGGAGCGGAGACGGAACAGGGGGAGGGACGGAGGGTCAGGTCCACATGGAAGTGGAAAGACCAGGAACTGATGCAGAGTCGGCGGAGCAGGGAGCCAGGGTGGAGCCGGCAATACAGGTGGAGCTGAGGACCACCACAGCAGAGCAGACGGGCAGACAACACAGGCAGTGCATTCCTGGTTTCAGGGACCAAGGCAGGGAACACAAGAAGCTCATCAAAGTTCTCTAGGGCAGTGAAAGAGTTAAAGGGACAGACAGGGAATGCATTATTGTTCTCTGGGCTCATGACAGGCAGGTTTAAGGGTTCAAAGACGGGGTTTTGGGCTGTGACAGACAGACAGACAGTTTCAGGTGTGACAGATAAGGCAGAGAGTTCAGAAACAGCTTCTATGGCTGGGATGAGACAGGGTAATAGTTCGCAAATGGTCTCTTTAGCCGGACAGAGAGTTCACAGAAGACCTCCTTGGCCGGAACAGAACAGGCAGAGATTTTCACAGATGGCCTCCTTGGCCGGAACAGAACATGCAAAGAGTTCACAGATGGCCTCCATAGCCATGACAGGACGGACAGAGAGTTCACAGACAGCCTCCTTGGCTGCAACAGAACAGGCAAAGAGTTCACAGACGGCCTCCATAGCCATGACAGGACGGATCAACTGTGATTAGACTCGACTCAGGAAGATCAACTGTGACTAGACTTGACTCAGGAAGATCAGCTGTGACTTGACTCATGATAATGAACTGTAACTTGACTTGACTCATGACGATCAACTGTGACCAGACCTGACTCATGACGATCAGTTGTGACTTGACTAGACTCATGAATATCAGCTGTGATTGGACTAGACTCATGACGATCAACTGTGACTTTACTTGACTTTTGAAGATCGGCCGTGACTTGACTTGACTCATGACGATCAACTGTGACCTGACTTGACTCATGACGATCATCTGTGACCTGACTTGACTCGTGAAGATCTGTTGTGACTTGACTTGACCCGTGAAGATCTGTTGTGACTTGACTTGGTTCATGACGATCAACTGTGACCTGACTTGACTCAGGAAGATCGATTGTGACTTGACTTGACTCAGGAAGATCAATTGTGACTTCATTTGACTCAGGATTGGCAGCTGTGGTATAACGGGGCGCTGTTGTGTCCGCCTTTTTGCGATCAGGCTCTGCTGTCGCCGCCATTTTGTGAGTGTGCTCTAGTGCGGCATTACATGAGTGAGTGCGGGGTCGCATTCCTTTGCAATACCCACAGTGAACGCTGAACCAACAGATAATAGAGCATAGTCCATGAAATCACTTAGAGACGAACGAGGACCCTCATGAATCACTCGTGATTTTACAGGCTGGTTAAGGCCATCACAGAAGAAGTCAATTAACATGCAGTCCGGTAATTCTGAGCCATTAGCCAAAGCCAAATATTCCGTAATGTAACCCTCAAGTGATCGTGTGCCCTGCTTGAGAGCTAGTAGCAGAATTGCTGTGTTCATACCTGGCCAATGTCCTTTGGAAAAGCCGCTGGATCCTTGAGTGGCCGAGTATTCTGTTACGGGGCTGACGAGACGTGAGACGTGCGGATCCAAGTGCAAAGCTTTATTA
>NW_015505310.1:1873620-1877062 GCF_001515645.1 Sinocyclocheilus grahami | reverse complement strand
GATGAACGAGGACCCTCATGAATCACTCGTGATTTTACAGGCTGGTTAAGGCCATCACAGAAGAAGTCAATTAACATGCAGTCCGGTAATTCTGAGCCATTAGCCAAAGCCAAATATTCCGTAATGTAACCCTCAAGTGATCGTGTGCCCTGCTTGAGAGCTAGTAGCAGAATTGCTGTGTTCATACCTGGCCAATGTCCTTTGGAAAAGCCGCTGGATCCTTGAGTGGCCGAGTATTCTGTTGCGGGGCTGACGAGACGTGAGACGTGCGGATCCAAGTGCAAAGCTTTATTAATAGACATGGTAGAGACAGGTAAGGATCAGATAATGGCAACAGGTATGTAGGAGGCAAGACACAAGAATATATCCTAGGGCTAGCATGGGTCTACGATCGGCAAACAGGATCAATAGGGCGAGACTAAAGTGATAAGTGCAGGTACAAGGCAAGGTCAAGGCAGGGGCAAACAGTATCAGAATAGGGCAAGACGAGAGAGACGAGAGGGGAATCCGAGATACACAGGCATAAATCAGGACCCGAGAAAACAGACAAGGCAAGACTAAGATAAGGCTATGAAAAACTAGACAGGTTCTGTAGAGTAGCTATCGCTAAGAAAGTGATAAATGCTATACAATACTCGGCAGCTTGACGGGGATCAGAATGAGTGTTATATAAGGTAGGTGTGATTGATGACAGCTGTGTGCAATCAACTGTGTGTGTGTAATCAGTGCAAGGGATGATGGGAGCTGTAGTCGGGTGAAGTGCAACAGTGGTGTGGTGCAAGAGTCCATAGTAGTGGAAGGGTAACCTCTCGTGGCAAGCAGACGGAAGTTCATGGACTGGATTCATGACAATATCTGTCCCGTTTTATGTGTGTGCAGCCCTTTACACATTTTGGCTTAGTTCTTTGGCCTGATGTTCCTTTTGGTTATTATATTTTATGCATGACTGAAATTGCATAAAAATATAGGCAAGCATTTTTTTTTGTGTTTACTTGGTTTGGGAATGACATCTTGGTGTTTTACTGCGGCATTGACCTGCTCTCTACAGTTGCTTGCGGAGTAATTCCCCATTCCAAATTTGGCCTTTGGTTGAGTTCACATTCAGGATTCATTTAAGAGAAAGAATCTCTTTATGGAATCGGCAGTGAAACTGTGATGGTTGGGTTCATAACGAAAAACCAAAACATAAAAGATTGCCCTGACCTCTCTCACAAGCATGAAAAATTAATCGAATGAAGTCAGTAAGGCTGAAAATGCAGTTGCAACAGTTGTCCTAGTAATTAAACACGAAAGCATAGAGCCACATAAATGTACGGGATGCTGAGCTTTATCAAAGCATCAGCTTACAGAGCCTTGTCTTATTATATGACACCGTTGTGTGATGTTAGAATATCCAACAGTAGCATAGGATCCATGTTTAGGTGTAAAATCTCTTTACTCTTCATGAATTAGTGTAGAATGGCTTTCCATCTTAAAATAAAGTGCTTTTTAACATGCTCATTGATGCATGTTGCTGTCTAAGTGTATTTCACATGTATTTTTTTAGGATTTAAAGGGATAGCTCATGAATTACTCACCCTCATGTTGTTCCAAACCTGTATGACTTTTTTTTCTTCTGTGGAACAATGTTTTTACCAACCCAGTCTCATAAAAATACGTACCTCTGGGTACTTTTCTGCAACACCGTTTTTACGTACCTTACTGCACGTTTCGCCGCAGTTTCAAAGAGAAATGTCCACTGAGTGGCGCTAAAACACGGGTTCAATACGTGAACCCTGGCACGTTTTTATTACGTTGATATAGGTACGTATTGCTGTGTTTTTATTACGTTGCTTCAGGTACGTATTGCGGCGGTTCAGAATTCAAATATCCGGGGACTGTCGCTAAAAGTTTGCAATCAACTGTGTGTGTGTAATCAGTGCAATGGATGATGGGAACTGTAGTCGGGTGAAGTGCAACAGTGGTGTGGTGCAAGAGTCCATAGTAGTGGAAGGGTAACCTCTCGTGGCAAGCAGACGGAAGTTCATGGACTGGATTCATGACAATATCTGTCCCGTTTTATGTGTGTGCAGCCCTTTACACATTTTGGCTTAGTTCTTTGGCCTGATGTTCCTTTTGGTTATTATATTTTATGCATGACTGAAATTGCATAAAAATATAGGCAAGCATTTTTTTTTGTGTTTACTTGGTTTGGGAATGACATCTTGGTGTTTTACTGCGGCATTGACCTGCTCTCTACAGTTGCTTGCGGAGTAATTCCCCATTCCAAATTTGGCCTTTGGTTGAGTTCACATTCAGGATTCATTTAAGAGAAAGAATCTCTTTATGGAATCGGCAGTGAAACTGTGATGGTTGGGTTCATAACGAAAAACCAAAACATAAAAGATTGCCCTGACCTCTCTCACAAGCATGAAAAATTAATCGAATGAAGTCAGTAAGGCTGAAAATGCAGTTGCAACAGTTGTCCTAGTAATTAAACACGAAAGCATAGAGCCACATAAATGTACGGGATGCTGAGCTTTATCAAAGCATCAGCTTACAGACCCTTGTCTTATTATATGACACCGTTGTGTGATGTTAGAATATCCAACAGTAGCATAGGATCCATGTTTAGGTGTAAAATCTCTTTACTCTTCATGAATTAGTGTAGAATGGCTTTCCATCTTAAAATAAAGTGCTTTTTAACATGCTCATTGATGCATGTTGCTGTCTAAGTGTATTTCACATGTATTTTTTTAGGATTTAAAGGGATAGCTCATGAATTACTCACCCTCATGTTGTTCCAAACCTGTATGACTTTTTTTTCTTCTGTGGAACAATGTTTTTACCAACCCAGTCTCATAAAAATACGTACCTCTGGGTACTTTTCTGCAACACCGTTTTTACGTACCTTACTGCACGTTTCGCCGCAGTTTCAAAGAGAAATGTCCACTGAGTGGCGCTAAAACACGGGTTCAATACGTGAACCCTGGCACGTTTTTATTACGTTGATATAGGTACGTATTGCTGTGTTTTTATTACGTTGCTTCAGGTACGTATTGCGGCGGTTCAGAATTCAAATATCCGGGGACTGTCGCTAAAAGTTAATGCTCTATCGTGTTGGAAATATGCCCTACACCAAACCCAAACCTAAACCTACCTGATAGTGTTAACAAATGCAAAACTGATATAAAAACACATTTGTTGATGCAACAGTGCCATTTGAGCTTACTTGTATGCAGATTTGAACTGTTTTGTCGAACTGTAGTTACACGGGATTCGAACCAGAGCTCCTCGCCTCTCAAGGATGTCTCCGTACTCCGTGAGCTACCGAACAAACCTATAGTCTATGAAAACCCATAGATTTGAAGCTGGCTAACGTCCAAAAGCATCGGTTTTTAAATCTCCCAGCATATTAAAATTGTTTTGAAGTCATAACATGATATTCTTCAAGTAATTGTGC
>NW_015505310.1:1806912-1873348 GCF_001515645.1 Sinocyclocheilus grahami | reverse complement strand
CTAAAAGTTAATGCTCTATCGTGTTGGAAATATGCCCTACACCAAACCCAAACCTAAACCTACCTGATAGTGTTAACAAATGCAAAACTGATATAAAAACACATTTGTTGATGCAACAGTGTCATTTGAGCTTACTTGTATGCAGATTTGAACTGTTTTGTCGAACCGTAGTTACACGGGATTCGAACCAGAGCTCCTCGCCTCTCAAGGACGTCTCCGTACTCCGTGAGCTACCGAACAAACCTATAGTCTATGAAAACCCATTGATATGAAGCTGGATATGTGCGGTGCTAACGTTCAAAAGCATCAGTTTTCAAATCTCCCAGCATATTAAAATTCATAACATGATATTCTTCAAAAAATTGTGCGAAAATTACGCTTTATTAATCGAAACTCTGTAAATGTGTGTGAAAAGGAATAAAAGGTGTCGGAGTTTTACTGCCTCTAGTGTTCATTTCTTTTGGAAACTGCAGTGATATGTACTTATTGGTACGTATATCGCGTCTCGCGAAAATGTGCCTCCGGGTACGTTTTTGCCATGAGACCAGGTTGGTTTTTACCATTGATAATAGTAACAAATGTTTATTGAGCACCAAATCAGAGTATTAGAATGATTTCTGAAGTATCATGTGATACTGAAGACTGGAATAATGGCTGCTAAAAATTCAATTAAAAACATAAAAAAATTAATTGGTTACATTATTTTAAATTGTAATAATATTTCACAATACAGTTTTTATTGTATTTTTGATCAAATAAATGGAGCTTTGGTGAGCACAAGAGACTTAAAAAAACAAAAAAACATTTTGAATGGTAGCGTGTGATCTTTTTTAAATACAAATCTTACAGATCTCAAACTCACCTCACATTATTATATCAATATTCCCACAACAGAAATCAATATTTTAGTTAAAACTTCCACAATAATATTTTTGGGAAAAGCTAAACGAGAGATTGACACTCTGTCCCTGTAGATTCCCACCTCATGTTGGCATTCCGCTAAAAGGATCTGAAGTGGAGAGTAGTCTCAGTCACAAAATCTTTCTCTATGTTTCCATCCCTGACACTTTGTTTGTTTACAAATTATTGTCAGAGAGGAAGACATTAGGCCTGAAGGAGCCATCTCAAGTCATGTGAGCCCTATGCCCTCTAGGACTTCTGCATTATTAAAGTCTTCCACACAGTTTAGCACAAGTTGAGTGCTCTTGTCCATGTATCATTCCACACGGGTGCTCTTGGGTCACAGCTACAAAAGCCCACCTGACGTTAGGCTTATAGGGTCAAAAGGGTCCAGTGTTGTTTTGAACCCCACTGATTCCATTGTATAGGCAAAAAACTTCAAAACATTGTCTTATATTTTATGTGTTTTACAGAAGAATAAGAGTTAAACAGTTTTCAAATGACGCAAGGAAACAATGACAGAATTTTTGGGTGGACTATCCCTTTAAATTTAAGATCCTCTGTGCAACCGAACTTCTCAAACATCTTAGCTTCTCTTCAGCATTTTCCCCTCTTGATTTGTGAGTGAAGGATGTGGTTTGTCTTGTGTTGAAGTGAATGTGTGTATTGTTTATCATGTAGAAGACGAACCTGGGAAGTAACTCGTTGTAGTCCCTACCAGCCGTTTTTGTAGGCATTAAACTGCCAGAATTTTAAAAGACGATATCTCTGTTTGCAAAAAAGTGAAATCGCAATGAACCACCCCTTTAAATGAAAACTATTCAGTAAGTAATTCCAATTGTCCTTTATATTAAAGCATCTCAGTCAGAGAGATGTTCCACATTTTATTGGTCTTTCTATTTTACTGGTCTCTTGTTTCTAACTGTGCTTTATTTTTGATTTAAGGAATTAGTTCAGAGGCTTGTGGGCTGAATAGGATCGGAAATCAATTATTTCCTTCAGAGAGCTTTTTTTTGTGGTTGACACGGTCTTTTGGGATATTAAGAGTGAACACCGTGGTGCTCACAGTATTGTGAATAATTACCTCACATTTACATTGGACATCATCGAGAGCGCTTACATCAAGGCTGAGCTCTATTCTTTCATCCGCATTAGTCTCTGGTGAGTGTCCAGTCCCTATATTGTGTTTATAGAGTGAGTTACATCACTAGCACTCTGTAACAACAATTAAAGTGCTGACACTTCGGCCCACTCCAAGCTCTCTATTCAGTTAAACCCTTTCCCATCACTCTCCAACACGTCTCCTGCTCATAAACCTCTGTCAAGACTCTTCCTTTACCCAAGCAGTGTGTGAGCTGACGGACTAGATCGGAGACTGTAAAATCATGACTTGTCATTTGTCACTGCTCTGTTCCTTGTTTCCTTTTCTGCCGCCTCTGTGAGAGGAGCCTCTCGGCTGACTTCACACTGCTCATGCTGAAGTATGCTCACGGTCTAAATACGACTGGTGCGGCCCCCGCTGGGTCAGGCTGAGGGCATGTAACCTGCCCAAGAAAGCATGTATGGCTTCTCTTTAACATTGTTGTAAATGTTTAATGTTATTTATTTTAAATGCTGATCTCGAGGGAATTTAATGTGATTGGCCCTTTAGGAAGGTGTCATATGACTCAATTGCCAAGAAAGAGCTGGACGTTAAAACGACATCCATGTAATCCATGTCACAAGATCTCCAAAAATGTGGTACTTCACAATTCAATAAAGTAGTCAAAATATAATTTATAATATAATAAAGTATAAATATATCTGGAAGATCCTGTGCTATGGCATGCTAAGCTGTATAATGTTTTTTAGTTTTTTTTAAACAGACAGTAGGCTTTAATTGTTAAAGACATAAACTATAATTTTGTTATACATGATTTGAGCCAGTTGCAGTTTGTATTAGGAGGACGGACATTCTTACCATAGAGAGCATCAGATTGGACAAAAATCTATGTAGTGCAGGATAAGTCATCAATATTTTTAGTCTGTTTTCACAAAAAAAATGCTGTAAATTTAAATGAGTACATCAGCTAGAATATATTTCATTCGTTCGTTCGTTCGTTTGTTCGTTCGTTTATTTATTTATTCATTCATTCATTTTTGTTTTTAAATAACTTCTGTTTTTGAATAACCTGTTTTTATTGTAGGCCGACTACATTTACTGTAGATTTAGTCGACTAAATGAGAGGAGCCTCTCGGCTGACTTCACACTGCTCATGCTGAAGTATGCTCACGGTCTAAATACGACTGGTGCGGCCCCCGCTGGGTCAGGCTGAGGGCATGTAACCTGCCCAAGAAAGCATGTATGGCTTCTCTTTAACATTGTTGTAAATGTTTAATGTTATTTATTTTAAATGCTGATCTCGAGGGAATTTAATGTGATTGGCCCTTTAGGAAGGTGTCATATGACTCAATTGCCAAGAAAGAGCTGGACGTTAAAACGACATCCATGTAATCCATGTCACAAGATCTCCAAAAATGTGGTACTTCACAATTCAATAAAGTAGTCAAAATATAATTTATAATATAATAAAGTATAAATATATCTGGAAGATCCTGTGCTATGGCATGCTAAGCTGTATAATGTTTTTTTGTTTTTTTTAAACAGACAGTAGGGTTTAATTGTTAAAGACATAAACTATAATTTTGTTATACATGATTTGAGCCAGTTGCAGTTTGTATTAGGAGGACGGACATTCTTACCATAGAGAGCATCAGATTGGACAAAAATCTATGTAGTGCAGGATAAGTCATCAATAGTTTTAGTCTGTTTTCACAAATAAATGCTGTAAATTTAAATGAGTACATCAGCTAGAATATATTTCATTCGTTCGTTCGTTCGTTTGTTCGTTCGTTTATTTATTTATTTATTCATTCATTCATTTTTGTTTTTAAATAACTTCTGTTTTTGAATAACCTGTTTTTATTGTAGGCCGACTACATTTACTGTAGATTTAGTCGACTAAAACTAGACTAAAACTAAAAACAATTCAGATGACTAAAATATGACTAAAACTAAATGGCATTTTAGTCAAAAGACTACGACTAAAACTAAATCAAAATTTGCTGTCACAGTTAACACTGCCCTCAAGGCATCCTAGGTGTATATGTCTTTCTTCTTTCAGACGAATCCAATTGGAGTTATATTAAAAAATGTCCTGGCTCTTCCAAGCTTTATAATTGAAATGGGTGGGTGTTTTTGTTTAACGCATCCATCCATATTAAATCGTGCCTCACATGGCTCCGGAGGTGAATAAAGGCCTCCTGTAGCGAATTTATGCATTTTTTAAAAATATCCATATTTAAAACGTTACAAACAGTTTTCTCTAACATCAGCTAACTGTCATACGCATGATTACAAGAGAGTGCTTTTCTGGAGAATTACGTAGGACGTAGGCATAGCACATGTGCCGGTGATTAGTGACGAATGCGGTAGCGCAGAGCTGAGAGCAAAACAAAACACCGGTCACGAAGTAGAAGTACAAAACTAGGATTTGTAAAGAAAAATGTCTGAGGATTTCGATACAAGCCAATAGCAGACTGGTTTTCCTATGCTAAAGTAAGGAAACTTTGCTTCCTTTGCCTCTGTAAACAAACGTTGGTTCTCGCGAGAATAGCATATTCTCACCAGTGCATGCGCTACGCATATTTATTTATTTATTTAGTCATTTAGCAGACGCTTTTATCCAAAGCGACTTACAAATGAGGACAATAAAAGCAGTCAAAACTAACAAAAGAGCAACAATATATAAGTGCAAATGACAAGTCTCGGTTAGCCTAACGCAGTACACGTAGCAAGGTATATATATACATATACACACACATATACATATATATATATATATATACACACATACACATACATAAATATATACACACACACATACATAAATATATACACACACATACATATATATTATACACATACACACACACACACACATATATATACACACACACACAAAGAAAAACAAGTACAAACCCGATTCCAAAAAAGTTGGGACACTGTACAAATTGTGAATAGAGCAGCTACTGGTAGCCAGTGCAACTTGATGAACAGAGGTGTGACATGCGTTCTTTTCGGTTCATTAAAGATTAATCTTGCAGCGGCATTTTGGATTAATTGTAGAGGTTTGATAGAAGTGACTGGAAGACCTGCCAAGAGAGCATTGCAATAGTCCAGTCTGGATAGAACAAGATATGTCCTACGTCATATGCCCACAATGGCTTCTGCATACGACAGTTAGCGCAAGATAGTGGGTGACTGGAAGACCTGCCAAGAGAGCATTGCAATAGTCCAGTCTGGATAGAACAAAATATGTCCTACGTCATATGCCCACAATGGCTTCTGCATACGACAGTTAGCGCAAGATAGTGAAAACAGTTTATAACATTTTAAATATGGATATTTTTCTTACAAAAATGCATTGATTCGCTACAGGAGGCCTTTATTCACCCCCTAGAGCCACGTGAGGCATTTTTTATCATGGATGGATGCGCTTTTTTTAAACTTTTTTGGTCTGTTGAATGAAAACACCCACCCACTTCTATTATAAAGCTTGGAAGAGCCTGGACTTTTTTAACATAACTCCGATTGGTTTCATCTGAAAGAAGAAAGTCTTATTCGCCTAGGATGTGCTGAGGGTGAGTAAATCATGGGCTAATTTTCATTTTTGGGTGAACTATCCCTTTAAAAGAAGTGGTGTCAAGTCAGTAGACCTAAGATCAGGGCCGTCCTTAGGGGGGGTGCAACTGGTGTGGTCACACGGGGCCCCGTGCTTGAGGGGGCCACGTGGCGAACGGACCGAGGGTGACTACCCCCCCACCCCCCTGTAACGCTCCCTACCTCACACCGGGCCTGCGTCAGTTAAGGACGGCCCTGCCTAAGATATAGACTTTCTCTTCAAACTTTCATGCAAATCTTCACCTAAAATCTAGGTAAAAATTATTTATGTTAATGATATGTTACGCATCAATTAACCATGTTTAAATACACAATATGTGGCCGCATTCAGTGTGCTATTCCAAACTTGCAGAAGGTCACAGAAGAATAGTCGTTGCCTGCCTTTCATCCTTTCATTCTCCCAATTTCCTCTTATCTTCTCTGTAAATAGAAAGGAGGAGGTGTGCGGCTGCTTAAAGCTATTGTCAGCTTAGTTGCCACTCTGAGACATAATCCTGTTGTCCGTCTCCTGCTAAAGAGGGCAAGATCTATTTCACATTACCGCTCCACTGCTACAAGAAAAATGAATGCTTTGTGTGATAAATAATGTTGTGTAATGACATGCTGTTTAATCCTTAAGATCATTAAATTAATTTGTCCACTCCGTCTGTAGGTATTACACAGATAGAAAGAGGAAATACGAATATGGATGAGTAATGTTTTTCTCATAGATATTGATGGATATATCATTTGAATTCTGTCTAGCCATCATATTTATGAATAAGAATTCAGAAAGCAACATTTAGTAATTTAGATTGTCAGGGAGTAAAACACATAAGGTGTTATTAAAATTGTTATTTGGCATTATTATTGAAAATTATTTGGGGGTTAGAAATGAGCAACACTAGTGTCTGATTTTAAAGCTGTGAAGAAACATTCCCACTCATTGTATTTCTCATAAAACATCACAGAGCAGAAACAGCCAATGCTAATCAGTGTCTGACAGGTGATAAGAGGAGGAGGAATTTACTTCAGAACACTTTCATACCAGTTTTACAGTGAGAGTGAATGATGTAGGTATGTTTATTATATATTTTGTGTTTCTGACCATTAATTAGGAGTTACTGAACAATATAATCACAATATAAATATAATATAAAACTATTTTATTTTAATACATGGCTAATTATAACAATGGTGATGGTGGTGTTTTACTTAATATTTTAAAATAACCAAGTGTATTTATGCTTAAAGGGATAGTTCCCACAAAAATAAAAATTCTGTCATTAATTACTCACCCTCGTTCCTTTCCAAACCCGTAAGACCTTCATTCATCTTTGGAACAAAATTTTGATATTTTTTATGACATATGGGAGCTTTCTGACCCTGCATAGATAGTAACACAAAATAAAACCTCCGGCGATTTGAGCAGTGAGTGGATTCTAACTTAAACGCAGGGGTTTAAGTTAGAATCCCCAATTTATTATACAAATATAATATTTGTTAAATAATTATTGTTTAGTCTATTTTAACACAATTAGAGAACTATTATAACATCTAAAGTAACTAAAATAAATAAAATGTGTTTTTGCATAATTCTTGATGAGTTTGATTGACAGCAGTGTTAGCCAGTTGATATCCAGGCTGTTTCGGGCATGTAGCGCATGTCAATTCGTGCGCGTTCACCCATTCAGTTGGACTATAATTTGCAGCTGTGTTAGAAAATGTTAGAAAAACAGCAGCAATGCATAATTCTGTAAAAAAAAGACTTTTAAAAACTCGCTCTGACGAGGGAGAGAGCCCGTCCATCAGTACGCAAGTAACGGTAAGACTTTCAGTTCCACGTGCGAACGGGTTCATTCTGTGAACCTGGGAACACACTACTGTCAGGCCGATTATGAAATGTCATTTGAGCTCAGTCACTGTTTTCAGTCGGTGTTCAAAGTCGTTTGGTATGCAGTGTCTAAAGAATTTAAGACCAGCTGTTGCCAGTCGACCTCGCAAAGATTAGCCTATTTTTTTTTTTTTAAATACATTTTGTGACTGACGATTAACTGTACCTGTTTCCTAATTTGTAGGCCTATTAATTAAAATAGCGAATTAACAAATAAAAAAAATCACAAACATGACATTTCTGAATAAAATAATTTTATAGCCTACACTTTAGTTATAGCTAATTTGACATTTTTAATTAACATAGGCCCGTTACATTCTTCTTATTAGCCTATTAGGCCTATTATTATTAAGTTACTTTTATTATTAAATTAATGTTAAAATTAATTTGCCCCACAATAATTTCATAGCGCATCACCGCATAACTGACGCACTGTGAGGATAATAAAGATTAGGCTAGTTTATTCCTCATTGAAAATTTTTTTAAAAAGGTCTTTCAAAACAGGTTTAATAATGAATTATAGGCCTATAATTAAAACAATTACCACTGCAATCATCAATGAAAAAACTTTATTTCAAGCAGCGACTTTTTTAAAAAGAAAAAAAACCTGTTTAACACGAACGTTTCTTATTTATTTATTTGTATTTTTTTCCCCCACTAGCCTATGTTCGGGCCACAAGAGAAATATTAAGGGAGTACATTAAAACATTTAGCTATATAGGCTACCTTTATCAGCATAAGAAGGAGATTCGTCTCTCGTCGCCTATGAGAGAAAATGTGCCGTTAATGCAGCGTCAGATGCCGAAAGCGGCGTCAGTTTTTACTTTCACTTTCTAGTGAATCAACTGAGATTAAGAGGTTCACCACATAACACTTGCGCAAAGTTTGCACGTTGCTTTTGTGATATCCATTGGCTCGCCTTCCTGGTTTAAAACAAATATTTACAATATTGCGAAGTTTCCAGCCCCCCAACCCACCGACCCTTGAGTTCGCTTTTGGGGGCCGCGGATTTGCGCTATGCCACTGGACTCCGTCCGTTAGTTAGCCTAGTGCCCGCTCACTTTTGCCCAGGCCTGCCCAAAAATAAAATTCTGGCTACGCCACTGATTCAAGAAATCAACAGATATGTCTGTGATTGTCTACATTGCTCAATGCTGCAAAAACATGTTGAAACAGAAATCGATCTCCAGAGCACAAACCATAACGCACTGGATAGTTTGCCAAATCTGCAATAAAATGCCATTAATACAGCTTTAACTGAGGGTGCTTTTGATTTCGTCAAAACCGAGCCTGCCTCCTTTGGAACAACATGAGGGTGAGTAATTAATGACAGAATTTTAATTTTTGGGTGAACTATCCCTTTAAAGTATGCAACTTGATTTCATGGTGTTTGTTCTCTCCCCTCCTCTACTTTTAAAATAAAAGTTCAAAAATAAATGAACATAATTATTTACTCACAGAATTTTCCATAGAACTTACAGAAATCAAAGAATATCCAAAGTGCTCTTTCCCAAACAATGAAAGTGACTTACGAGTGCAGCTGCAAATCAAATTTATGCCACAAAAATGGACAAAAAGAATCATAAAAGCCTATGCAATAAACTCACACACAATATTCCCAGTCTCCTGAAGCGGTACAATATTGCTTTGTGTGATGAAAAGACTGAAATTTCATGTGACACTGAAGTCAAGAACTTCTTATGTGTATATCAAACTAAAGGCTCATTGAATAACAACTTATATTTCGGCCTGCCCTCACACAAAGCTTCCGGATGGCTTCATGAGGCTTAGAATATAGTGCATGAGTCATATATACTATTTTTATAGTGCTTTTCTACCTTTTTTTCGGAACTTGACAGCCTCTGTTCCTAGTCACTTTCATTTTGGCAATACGAGGGTGAGTAAATTATGACAGAATTTAAATTTTAGCTGGAACACTTCTTTTAATTAACTGGAAACATGGAGTTTTAAACTGTTTGCACTTGTGTTAAATTTTCCCTCTGTGACTGAACAGGCTGCAGCCAGCAAAACGAAGGAGACAAGAAAAAAGCGCAGTGGGAGACAGAGATGGAGATAAAAGAATAGGAGGGGGCCAGTGGAAACACAGTGCCCAACTGCCTGTGGCAGCCTTTGACCTTAAGGTCAACATGGTAGCAGGTTCAGAGTTTTGACAGGAGCAGCCAACTGTAGAGAGAGGAGTGTGCCCGATGGCACTCCAGCCAGTCACTGTGCGTTAGACTAATAAACTGCATGCTATCACTCGTGTGTCTGTTTTACACACATCCGACCAATCGCGTAGAGCGGTTGTTAGTCGGAGATGCTGAAGCCGTCATTGGGACCTGCCTTTTTACATTACAATGTTTGTCCTCTGAGTAACACTGCTAAACAGCTCACCCTCAAAAGCTCTGTCACCAAACATTAGCGAGAACTCCTCCTCCTCCTCCCGCCGAGACATGAAGAGCACTGATTGGACACTTTAAAATCTGATAACTTGGTGAGAAACATGTCTGACCAGGACATGACCCTTGTACTGGGTTTCAGGAGTGTGCATCCATACATCAGGGGTATTTAGAACACCAAAAATTCAGTTACTTAATCAAGAATAAAATCTTTTTTCTTTTTCTTAATTTGAGAATATATCTTGGATATTTTATTTTTGTTTTTATTTAAATTATATACGTGTATGTATGTATGTATGTATGTATGTTATGTATGTATGTATATATATATATATACTATTTATAGTATATATTATTTTTAACTATAATAATCAACACTAATAATTATTATTATTTTTATTTTTATTTTAAGTTTAATAAAATTAATTTTTGTTATATTTTCTAGTAATACTTTACACAGTTTTGCTAAATATGAATACAGTGTGTCATCTAGCCTGTTCAGTGTGGATGAGAAACATCTGGCGGTCAGATTCTCACTGATATTTCCTGTGGCTGTTGAAACAAGATGGGGACTTCATCGCTGTGGGGTGCATTGTGTATTTAATAGATTAATTACTACATGGACTAATAGACATTATATATGGGCCCTGAATGACTGTTCAAAAAGGGTTTCATGAAGTGCAGAGTTGACTCATGTGGTGGTACTTATGGCTTCAACACTGGAAGTTTCAAAATACTGCTCAATGAATATTACATTCTCATACATGACTAATGATCTTGAACCATAAATCAGGCAGCAGTTAGCGCTGATATTATCAGTATTATTAGTTGTAGTATTAGTAATATTTCCCTGAAATCACGCTAGGTGGGTAAATGTGTACCATATTCAAATGCAATCCTCCTCGTTGCTTTGCTTTGACATCTTTGATGTCTTTGTATCATGGTCACGCATAAACCCTCTGAAGAATACCTTTTTTCTGTCTGTAGTTTCTGTGAAACTATTGGAGAATATGGTTAGGCGAGGAACGAAAGCTCATAATGAAACAGAAGAAAAGAGATGAAAGCCCCCGATGTGGAATTTCACAAAAACAAACTCCTACTCAAAACGTGTAAATGAAAGTTTTTCTGAGAACAGACAGTTTCGTGATTGATATTGTGCTTGCTTCAGTCACAATTACAGCTTCCTAGTAATACCTTCACTTGACTTATCTGATTCAGAGAAGGCACAATTGTTCAGAAAAAAGACGGCGACTTACTCAGATCTCAGGTCTTCAAATAAATGCAAAGCAGAATCATAATAAGAGGCAGTAATCTTTTTGTTTAAACATTTTATGTCATTTCCCTCTAAGAAAAAGCCATTCAGGGTGTTATGATCCTGTGACGGCCTGGGGCTCCAGGCTCTTTGGAGGGCCTCTCACTTGATTATGAGATGTACTGTCCAGATGTGATTTCAAATAGGCAAAATAAAGTTATAAATTGCAAGATATTGGTAATTTTTTTACAGAAGAATACTGTAAAAAGCTACAGTACAAAATTTTAACTGCTTAAAGGTGTGCTAAGCGATTTTTGCCAAACGATGTTAATATTTGAAAGCACCAAAACAAACACGCCCATACCCTAACAGGACCTCACCCTTATTTTGAAATCTCCACCCCACACGTACGTACACAACCATGGCAACGACGATAGCAGAAACAAGTGAAGATGACATACAAGCATATTCCAACAAAAGCCAACATGGATAAGTTGTGTGAAATGAAGTAAAATCAACGTTACTCACCTATCAAGAAGAAACAACGCAACCTCGGCATCCGCTTCCAGGCCTTCCTGCTCCTTGAATTCTCTACACTGCTGGAAAGCTGCTCCGATATTTACCACGGGTCCTACCTCTTGCCTGATCGTAACCTTTCTTTTTAAAGGGGACCTATTATGCAAAATTCACTTTTGCCAGGTGTTTGGACATAAATGTGTGTTGGCAGTGTGTGTACACAACCACCCTATAATAATAAAAATCCATCCACTCCTTTTTTTTAATCCCCATAAATAATAAGCAGTGTCTCCCAATGGCCTATTTTTAGCATCGGTGCTAATGTGACGTCACATTAACGTTTTAACGTAGAACCGCCCTGAGCGAGTTCACAGTGAGTTGTACACAGTCCGCCATTGCTGCACTGACGAAAATGTCTCCCAAGCGTTTTAGGTGTTCTGTTGCTGGATGTATTAATCCACATAGCTCTCTCCATTTACTACCGAAATCTGTGCTGCTGAAGACGAGGTGGATTAATTTTGTTTTCAAAGAAAATGCTCCCTCAACTCTACAGAAATTTGTTTATGTCTGCGCAAATCATTTTACACCGGACTGCTTTGTGAATGAGGGTCAGTATAAAGCAGGTTTTGCACAAAAGTTGCTCCTGAAGGATGGAGCAGTGCCAACTGTTCGTGATCCAGCTAACGTTACGCCATCTAGAAGAAGTAAGTATCACGTGTTTGTTTTTGTCTGAAAGAGCTTCTTGGCACTCTGTAAGGCTAATGTTGCTAAAGCTACCATTGTCTGTCTGTTTTCACTGATGCTGCCTTCACGTGCTACCAGAATGATCGTGAATAGGAATGTGGTAGTTAAAAATTGCATATGAAAGCAATGTGAAATCGACCGCTTGAATTTGTCTAGCTCATAATCATATTTGGGTCTTATAAAGTTTGTGTTAGCATGCGATGGCACCATGAGACCAGCTATGTTGTTATTTTTATAGCGCCGTGCTCCCCGTCTGTGTAATTCATAAATAATCTGGCAGGGTGCAGAATAAGGCACGACACCGGTTCGAACATATATGGCTGAACACCGCTACTAGCAGTTTCTGACATTTTCAGTGCGTGAGAGAGTGTTTCCTTATTGCTGGCATGATGGCGGTGCGCAAGCTCTAGAAACTCCTGAAAGGGGAGGAGGGAGCACTAGCTCGTTTTCATTTAAAGGGACAAACACAAAAAACAGCGCGTTTTGGCTCATACCCTAAAAATGGCAATTTCAACAAGCTATAAAAAAATTATCTGAAGGGTATTTTGAGCTAAAACTTCACATACACACTCTGGGGACATCAGTGACTTATTTTACATCTTGTAAAAAGGGGCATAAGAGGTCACCTTTAATGTTTTGTTCCTCTGATATTTTCCTCTTTTTTTATCTTCCAGTTCTCTCTATCTATAGTCAATCTGCTAATATCCATCCTGTACACACAAATTGAGTACTCCCTTCTCTCTATCATTACAAGACATGCCCCCTTACTGCTGATTGGCTACAAGTGTGTTTTGGGACATGGTCCGACACTGCGGTCAAAAGCGTTTTTCAAAAATCGCTTAGTGCACCTTTAACTGTAAGTTACTGTACTTTACCATATAAGGTTAGAAGCTGTAAATGGTTTAACGTGGCATTATATATAATACAGTATGTAATTTTACAGTAAAATGTAAGATTTTTGTAAGTAAAAACAATAGAAGGACATTCCTAAAAGTCCCCAAGTCACATCATATGTGTTTACACTTTACATAAAGAATTTGTTTTCATTTTTGTTATCGGTATTATACATTAGAGTGTTTTCGTTTACATTTTATGTGACTTAAAGGGATAGTTCACCCTAAAATGACAATTTGTTTACTTACCCTTTCAAACCTGTATGAGTTTCTTTCTTCTGTTAAACACAGAAGAAGATATTTTGAAGAATTTTGGTAACCAAACAGTTTGACGGTAGCCATTGACTTCCATATTATTTTCTTTAAGTGGTTACTGTCGGCTGTTTGTTTACCAACATTCTTCAAAATGTCTAATTTTGTGATGAACAGAAAAAAGAAACTTGGATCAACCTGAGGGTGAGTAAATGATGATGTACAATGGTACAGTATATATGGTTATAAATTGTAAAATATACAGGCACCAATATGACATACCATAATACTGAAAATATTGTTTTACAGTTATGAAAATTAACGCGTTGAAAAAGACTAGTAGGCCTATACAACAGTAAAGAGGTAATACTCCAAAAGTCCAAAGTCATTTTATCTGTCTGTATTAGTTTATACTTGTATTAGATCCATAATCTGTCTTTGCTTACATGTTTTACTGCTTATTAAGCATAATCGATGCAAAATGTAAGCATCTAAATGCACTCCATATGTGAAGATGACCTTTCCCCAACAGTTTAAGACATTTACTTGACATTACAGGCTGTCAGGTTGTTAAGAATATCTGATTAAGATCGTGCATGTGAGCATGCCCAGTGATTATGAAACTCTTCTAGTTCTGCGGAGAGTCCAGTGAAAACATTTCCTGTCAGACTCAAGGGGAAACTAATATTACCTAAATTAATTATTTTGTTTTATGTTGTTTGCAGAGCTTGATATTTGATTACTAAAATAATGTTTTATATGAACTGTTCCACCCAAATGTATTTAATATTCAAATCTACAAGAGTTCAAAACTGCAGGAGGCCTTTTGTCAGTGGAACATCTTGAATCATATTTAATATAACTTATCTCATCCTATTTTCTAAAACGAGTGCCCAGAACTGCTTGAGTGTAGAGAGAAGAGATTGTTTTTTAATGTGTGTGGAAGGAGATAGCCGCATTACTCCATGCCCGATTGCCTTTCATTGTGCAAGTGCATCGAAGCCTCCAAAAAGATGACAATCATTACATCTCACTGACTTTGACAACGACACGAATGAGCGAAGCTGACCAAAAGTAACAAGGGGTGGGCGACTCAGACCTAGTCTGACCCGCAGTCTGACCTCCAGTCCTAGAGGATGATAGGAGACATCTTTCCCGTTTGTTCAGACACAAAGTATACGTTGAGAGCAGAAAGAGACGGAGGAGCTTTTCTCTTTGTAGCGCTGGGTTTTTTCCCTCTGTGCTGTACAATCGCTAGTCCCCCCCCATCCACCCTCTCGGTTTGAAATGCAAAGTTAACAGATTTACCCATGCCTTCGAGCCCTGCACGCTCGCTCCTAATCTATTCTAATGTGTCAAAAAGCCTTTCCTTGGAGTTACAGACAAATTTCACACTCAAGTTGTTTGTAAAAGTAATTCTGAATCATGAGTTTTAGTGGAAAAGTAAGTTTCTTAAGTAAGAGACTGTTCAGAGATGCTGCTGTGGCTGGACTACTGGTTTACTTCACATATAACAGCACAGTTCATTCAGATTAATTCTCTACAGAAGTGATTTGTGAGTTTGCTCACGATATCCATAAAATGATGGAGGACCAAACCTGCAGAAATACTAAATAAATAAATAACAGGAAAATAAAGAAATACATGACTTGATAAAAACAAATATAGATCATTTGTAATAAAATTTAATCCTGAATTTATTTTTATGACCTTTTTCCTATATGTATTATTTTCTGTATTTATTTTTACATTTATTTTTATTCTTTTTAAGTTTTATTTACTTATCTTATCATTTATTTATGTATTTATTTATTTTAAATGTATTTATTCATGCGTTTATTTATTTTTTTATATTTATTTATTCCCACACGTATTTGTTTCCAGATTTATTTATTTTTACTTTTCCGTGTGCAGCATGGAAATGAGGGAGGCGGTCCTTGCGGAGCTCCGGTGAATCATTGGTTGAGAGCTCACGTAGAAGGTCAGATCAAATGATAGAGATCGGAGTTTGTGGGATCAACTGTAGAGTTGCAAGATATTTTCACAGATTCACGTTATGTCGAATTACACAGAGAAAATCGTGACTCCCAAAAGCATTGTGAGCCTAAATGCAATGGTAAACCAGTTGTACCAAAGGACCTAGTTAGACCTACGGTCTACTCAGGCTCACAATGCTTTTTGGAATCGCGGCCCACTGGCAGTTGACGTCTATATTCGCAAGTTTAGGGACCATCTCTAAAGTTAAATATGACATTGGTATACATGATTGTAACGTCAATAGCATTTGAAGAGAATGACTTACAGTCACAAAACCAACTGTAAAGTGTTCATCTACGAATCAGGTATATTTAGCAATATTTAGATATAATTTGACAGTTTATTTTCATAAATATCGTATGTTGTATGTAAGTTTAGAGACGGTCCCTACACTTGCGACTATTGAACGTCCAACGTCAAGCCAACTTTATGGCTGTGGGCCGTGATTCCAAACCTTTGATGCAACTGTTTTACGATCAACTTAATGCTTTTGGGAGTCTTTTCTCTGTAATTACAAAATGAACACAAGCCTTAGAAACCTCTACCAAGTGTGTCTAGAGGCGTCATCAAACTAAACTTAATGACGAAACTGTCAGGATAAGTAGGTGAATTCAGTCGCTATAAAATAATTTGACATAACGTGAATCTTTGAAAATATCTTGCAACTCTACAGTTGATCCCACATACTCTGATCTCTATCGTTAGTTTGATCTGACCTTCTGCGTGAGCTCTCAACCAATGATTCACCGGAGCTCCGCAAGGACCGCCTCCCTCATTTCCATGCTGCACACGGAAAAGTAAAAATAAATAAATTAATCTGGAAATAAATACATGTGGGAATAAATAAATTTGAAAAATAAATAAACGCATGAATAAATACATTAATAAATAAATCTGGAAATAAATACACGTGGGAATAAAAAATAATAAATGCATACATAAATAAATTAAATTAAAATAAATGCAAAAATAAATACATAAAATTATATAATACATAAAGGAAAAAGTAATAGAAAAAATAATTCAGGGTTAAATTTGATTACAAATGAACTATATTTGTTTTTATCAAGTCATTTATTCCTTTATTTATTTTCCTGTCATTTTATTTATTTATCTATACACTCTAAAAAATGCTGGGCTGTTTCAACCCAGCTTTGGGTCAAATATGGACTAACCCAACTTTTGGGTTAAAAATTTAATGTGAAAATTTAACCCAACGGTTGGGTTAGTCCATATTTGACCCAAAGTTGGGTTGAAACAAACCAGCATTTTTTAGAGTGTATATTTATTCATTTTCAATTTCTGCAGGTTTGGTCCTCCATATAAAATAAGGCTGACTTACAGCTGTTGGTCATATTCACTGCTTTTGAAACTTTTAACCTACAGCTTGTAGGTAATGCTAATGTCCAGTTGTTTTTATGAACAGAGAGCCTTTACTTCAACAAAAGTGCTCCAGATTTCAGGCATTTGAGTTTTGATTAAAGGGACCTTTCACCCAAAAATGAACATTTGTTTATCATTTTGTTACAGGCCTAGTCACATTTAAGGGTGAAATCCAGTCATTTCAATAGGAATCTGTGCAATTGGGAGTTTTGCATGAGGGTGAAAAAGATCCCCCATGCAGATTTCGCTTATGTTCAAGTTTGTCATGCAAATTCACTTTGACCAACAGAAAGCTGCTTGGTTTGAAAGTGACTTCTGTGTGAGCAGTGCTACACTAATGACAATGGACAATTGACCTCCAAAACTTAGTTTCCTCTTTGGAACACAAAATAAATTTAACCTTTTTTCGTTTGTATTAGGGCTGTCATGAGATCAGATTTTCACTGTTTATCATGGCCAAAATAATAAAAAATGTTGCTATCAGAAAGTGTTTGTACTTATAGTATAAAAAAAATATTTCCTGCAGATTGTGATTTCTAACACATTATTTTTATTTATTCATTTTACAAAACTCAACACCACGCTAACCTACTGGTGGCTAATTTTATTATTATTATATGGGGGGGGGGGTGTTATCTCACTTTAGCCTGTCATGTCCTCCAACATGTTTTTATGCATGAATTGTAGCAACACTACGTCAAAGATGTCTTTGACGTAGTGTTGCTACGTTGCTAGTGTTGTTTCCCCCCAGCTTATGATGGAAACCCACATTAAGGTGCAAAACTGCCAACTACTATGTTGGAGTGTTGACCAGATATTACCACATGTGTAGCATTGACAGAAAAACATTATTTCTTTTTTAAATATCATGGTTTTCATCAGTATTGGTATATTGTGATACCCTAGTTTGTACTTTGAAAGTCAGTGGTGTCCACTAGACAATTAGACCCCATTGATTGCCGTTGTTTTACAAGAACATTTTTATTAAATTAAAATTAATAAAATGAAGGAAAAAAATATTTTGCTGTTATAATCATGTCACTTTGCAGAACTTTATAAGTTCATTTTAACATGAATTTGGACGATTCTGATCACCCAAGTTGTGAATGCATATTTCGTGGATACTCTGAAAAGGTTTAAGACTTCCGTAAAACAGAACTTTCCTAATTTGTTTGCACAAGGAAATCTGTGATGTGCCATTTCATACCAATCTTCTCCTACCCATGATTTCACCCTCAAATAAAGGAATGATTTCCTCTCCTCTAATCTAATGGGTGTAAAATTTGCCATGACAATATAATTATTTTTAGGGTCCTATTTGCATTTCCAGCCCTCTCCTAAGTAAATGTTAGGGTTTAAGGTCTTTATAGATAAATTAATAATATCAAGTATTTAAAATAGCATGAAACATTTAAATTGAGTAATTTCACTTCCTGAAGGGCACGTTTAGGGTATTTTACATTTGCATGCTGACAGATACATCAGCCCTAATCACTGAGACGGAAATTGTAGTTAAAAGTGTGAAATATTTCACGGGGTCTTTTTCGAGTCTATCTGACTTTGTGTCACGTAGCCTGAGGTATTGTTAAGATAAAAAGAAAACAAACTCATCTATAATTTTTCCTTATTTTAATAGGTGCGGCTCAAGCACATTAAGATGACTCAAATACAGTTTGTCCTTCATTTAAACAGTCGTATCTATGATGATTTTGTCTGTGAAACCAAGGACAGAACTCTGTAAGATTTGTTTTTCCCCCTGCTGCTAAATGTAAAGATGAAACGTGACCAAGAGCTTGAGTTCCCACTTATCTTAATCTGCTCTGTTAGGTTAATAAACCTCTGTGATTGGTTACCTTGATTGGTCATCACGCTCACTGTGCCACACAGACCTCTTCCTGACTTTGCAGGAGCGCTGTGAGCCGTAATAATAGGCCATATTTGTGTCTTTAAAGAACAAGCGTCTGCCTCAGGCATGTAGGTTCAGTCTTCTGATCATGTGATAGAGATGGTAATTGATTTCTCATTCTCTGGCTTAAGGCAGTAACCTAAAAAGAAAAGCATAGGTTAATGACAGCTAGTTTGTAGGTCATTAGAGAATTTAACACTGGTGATCTATTTGAAACAGACTTTGCTATTAGACTTTGATTTTGTTATATGTAATTGAAACTGGCACAGTCACCTTGGAGGAGTCATTTACTTCTGCCCTCTACTTTAGCTATACAGTATATTCACAGATGGTTATACAGTATGTTATTATCAACCAGTGAATACTGTTTCATGATATATTTTTTTATTTACTTATTACTTATTGATATTTGGTATATTTAGGCAATACAGTTTACTTTTTAAAATCCAATTTATAATAATTAGGTATTTTCTTCTCCATGATTTAATTCAGAGTAACGTCTTGGTTACGTATGTAGCCTCATTCCCTGAAGGAGGGAACGGAGACGTCACATCGATAATGACCAACAAATTGGGATCTCGCTTAGAGAGACCAATCCACTTTGAGTGTAAACTAAACGAGCCAATGCACATTGGCATGCGATGATTGCATCCAGCTGCCGCTGATCGCAGCGTGAGTAAAACTAAGCAGCAGGTGCAACGCATACTCAGGTTTTCGCTGAGGAGCCGAGCCGGTGACCCGAACCTCTCAGCGGTGGTACAGCAGCTGTGGCGATGGGACGTGACGTTTCCGTTCCCTCCTTCAGGGAACGAGGGTTACATACGTAACCGAGACGTTCCTTTTCAGTCGGTCACTCTTGACGTCACGTCAGTAATGACTAGGGTTGGGTACCGAAACCCAGTACCAGTATGGCACCGGTACCTATGTAACCAGTATGTACTAGATCCGAATCCGAACGCAGATTTCGGTGCCATGCCTGAGCGATCGATTGAAATATTTGTCCTCTGGTTCTCCGAAACGGACGTAAGTAGCATCATCACTGGCACCGCACGTGAAAAATTATTTCCCGACTGAGAAAATGCACGTGAACTCAAGTCAGAAAGCTCTAATAATACAAATCCAACACATCTTTGTAGTAACGAGAGTGTCCATGTTGTTTTCACATTCCGACTTAAAAGCACAACTCGGGAAATGAGAGCATCCAAGGAACACGTGAATGCAGCAATTACACTTGCTCTGATGGCAGCAGGTAGCCTTCTGTTAACTAAGCTAAACATAGCTCCCGCGATTTTCGTGTCCACTCCTTTAAACATTCTAATATTGTGTATTATTTTGGCGCATCAGGGAGCCGCTCTCAGTATGCGGAGTATTTAAATATTTTTGAATGAGCGTTTGCGCTGTTCACTTTCACTTTCACGGGCATGTTCGAATTCGCGATCACACGCACTCTGTGTAAAGGGAACACATCTTACAAGATCAGATATTTGTCAATGAGCTCAGCATCTGTTGAGCGTATACTCCAGCATGGTCTTGTCAGTCATCTCTCCTTATTCTCGACTTGTGATCAGTCAAAGCTGACTCCGGTAGCTCTTGTTGGATGCAGGGGTGCCAAGTCCGCGTTTTTTTTCTCAGAATTGGGCTACGTTTAAACTGTTGCCATGGGTTGATTTTCCCAAGTGGGTTAAAGGTTTGAAATATTGCATAAATTACATTAGACTGAAATGCTTGAATTGAAACATTTTGCATTCTACCTATGATAAAACTTTCATGGACTTCTACATTAACTGTTCCCTCCTGGTGGAATGACCTGCCAAGCTCAATCCAAGCAGTCCTTAATTTTTTCAAGAAACGGCTGAAAACACTTCTCTTTCATATTCATTGGACCCTCTAACTCTAGCACTCTCTATTCTAATGCTACTTCTAATTTTATCTGCTTGTTATTTTTTTTAATTAGAAAACTTGATCCTCTAAAATTTGCACTCTTTATTCTATTTCTATTCTAACTACTTGTTTTATTTATAAAGAGCCTCTAACACTATTCTTTCTCTATTCTTTAATAAGTATCGGTTCAGGCACTGGAACCATTTTAAAAGTATCGATTTGGCACCGGTATCGAAAAAAACCCAAACGATACGCAACCCTAGTAATGACCGATGAATTGGGATCCTTACTAGTGTTAATTTCATTAACTAAGACTATGACGAAAAATGTTGGTTGACAAGCTTTTTTCCCATGACTAAGACTAGACGAAGACGAGATGACAATAAGGTCAATAAACGATGCCTATGACTATATCAACATGCAATTTCCTTGACGAAATAAGATGACTAAAATGTAAAAAAATAAAAACTTTAACAAAATCCTCTTTATTTTCTTCAATAAAGGAGACCAAATGTTATTGCAGACTGCTCTGCATGCCTCTACTACGCAAGCTTTCATGAGTGCGGTTGCCAGATATCAAAAGTTCAAATTCCCGAATCAGAGCTTCAGAGGTTCAGAGTTACAAGGATACATTTTCTGCCCAGTGTTTTGCCTATTTTAAGCAATCTGGCAACCATTCGCACGCACTCGCTCCTCATTACGGAAGTGTTGCCGCCGATGATCTGAAAACACCGACAACCAAGCTGGAGTTTAGCGGCCTAAATGAAAGCGTCACTCAGCCAGTCTGACTTCTGTCATGAGATCTCGACTATATTGTTTGCGATTGTGGTTGCTGTATAAATGCACTTACTTGACCTCTGTTGTTTTAATAGAGAAATAGACTATTGCTATTTGGAATTATAGTGGAATTACTTGGAATTTCACTGTTATAATATTTTTCATTTATTTTAGCAGTTTTCATAATGAAGACAGAGAGATTGCATAAGTCTTTGGTATTAAATTATATAATAAAAAGCCTATAATAAATCAGTAGACTAGATGAGGTAAAATACACCATGAGTCCACATTCTATTGATTTGTGCTTACTGGTGAAAGTGCAATGCCTGAAATGCAAAAGTAAATTTCTCAAATGACAACAATCATTACAATTATGAATTTGAGCAAAAATAATTTTTATCAGTTTAACCATTATATGTGACTAAGATTTGACTAAAACCTTACTAAAATGCTCATACATTTCATTGACTTAAACCTAACTAAACAAAAACAGGACAAGGTTGACTAAATATGATAACTAAAATGTACATTTGAGTAAGACTAAGACTAAATTAAAAATGGCTGTCAAAATTAATACTGCTGTACGGTTAATTAATAATAATCTTATTGTTAAAATGTCAAGTTTTCATTGACTAAAACTAGACTAAAATACTTTAGATTTTCTTTGACTAAAGCTAGACTAAAATGTTGAGACTTTGTCGACTAAAACTTGACTAAAACTAAATAGGATAAGGTTGACTAAATAAGATAAAAACTAACAAGGACATTTAACACGGCACTAAGACTAAAATTGAAAATAGCTGACAAAATTAAGACTAATTCCTACCAAAACGCCATGGATGCTGCCCCTTCCAGTGTCCTGTGCGAGCCTCCTGCACCCCCTTTTCAACATAGGCCGGGGCTCACAACAGGAAGGCCAGTCACTGTTGTCGTAGCACTACCCACTCAGTAAGATTGGATAACACTGGGAAAACGTACCCGTTCCACTTGGAACAGGAACATTGCGGAAGCTCCATCCTTCCCAAAGGAGGTTTTGGAAGCACTTACACATATGAACAACTGTTTAGGTGCATATAAAAGATTAGAGGTGATTGTAACTCTTGAAAAATGGCAGAACGTCTGCCGGGGAAACAGGCTCTGAGGCTATACCGTGGACTTTACATATATAGGATCCACTTAAGTCTCTACATATGGAACCCAGCCCTCTACCGGTTCTCACGGATTCATTGAGTGAGGACCTGACACCGGACGTTCCACCACGTCTGGCTGCCGAGGGGATGGAGGAGCTTGACAGTGTCTACAGTACGGACTCTCTGGAGCAGTTTTAGCAAGCCGACACGAAACCGGGGCCTCTCAGTTCTTCTATTCGTTTGAGAACACCGGAGAATACCGGCTCCACACGAAGGCTATAAAATCTAGCGAATCTGGCATCCACTATCCAGTGGGCCTTCCTCTGCTTGGAGATGGCATTCCCCTTCTGCCAGCCTCCATAACAGACAAAGAGCTGATCTAAGGTCCTGAAGCTTTGCGTTCGGTCTATGTACCATCTCAAGGCTCGGACGGGACAAAGCAAAGCTATGGCTGGGTCTGCCTCCTCCGGGGGCAGCGCTTGCTGGCTCACCACCTGATCCCTGAAAGATGTAGTGAGAACCTTGGGCACATAGCCGGGCCGGAGTCTCAGGATTACCTGGGAGTCAGCTGGCCCAAACTCTAGGCACGATTCGTCGACAGAGAATGCGTGCAGGTCCCCTACCCTCTTGATGGAGGCCAGTGCAAGCAGGAGCAGAGTCTTCATTGATAGAAACTTCAGCTCAACTGACTGCAAAGGCTCAAATGTCTGGTCCCAAGAGGGTATAGAGGGGGGCCGGGGAAGATTCAACCTTCTTGCCACCCTAAGGAACCTGATGACCAGGTCATGCTTCCATACCGACTTCCCTTCCATGGGGTCGTGGTTGGCAGTAATTGCAGCCACATAGACTTTAAAGGGTGGAGGGAGACAGCCTTCACTCAAACCCTTCCTGCAAGAAGGACAGCACCACTCTGATCGGGCATCTTCGGGGGTCTTCTCGGTGAGAAGAGCGCCATTCGATGAACAGGTTCCACTTCAAGGCATATAAGCGTGTCTCGTAGACGGTGCTCTCGCTGAAGTGATGGTGTCAACTACCTCCTGGTGTAGGTCACCTTGAACCTCCGCATCCTATCCAGGGACCAGATATGAAGTTTCCAGAGGTCTGGACGTGGGTGCCATAGGGCGCCCCGTCTCTGAGTCAGTAGATGGAGGGGCTGTCACGAGGAGCATCAGTTCCGGGAACCAAGTCCGGGTGGGCCAGTAAGGCGCCACAAGCAGGACCTGCTCCTCGTCCTCCCTGAACTTGCACAGTGTCTGTGCGAGAAGGCTCACTAGGGGAAACGCATACTTGAGCAGGCCCCGCGGCCAGCTGTGTGCCAGTGTATCCTTGCCGAGTGTTCACTCGGTCAGGGAGTAAAACAACTGGTAGTGGGAAGTCTCTGGAGCGGCAAACAGGTCCTTCTGAGCGGCTCTGAAACGTCTCCAAATCAGCTGGACCGTCCGGGGATGGAGTTTCCATTCCCCGGGGAGTGCAGCTCGTGACAGCTCATGACAGCTCATGACAGCTCGTCGGCTGCCCGGTTGCGCAGCCCTGGAATGTGAATGGCACGAAGAGACCTCAGATGCTTCTGACTCCAGAGGAGGAGGTGGCAGGTGAGTTGCGACATGCAACAGGGGTGTAGACCACCTTGTCGGTTGATGTACACAACGGTCGCAGTGTTGTCCATGTGGACCAGCACGTGCTTGCCTTGTAAAGGCCCGGGTATACTTCACATTCTGCTTTCTGTTCCGTCTTGCGCACAGCCGCGTCCACACAGCTTTCAAAGTATACTCAACCCCGGATGAGCACGGACGGACAAGCTCGACACCGCGCGGTCTCAAAAAATTGCCTGCACGCGGACGGGGTGCGCATCTGTCTGCGAGCACTCTTGATGATGAAAATTACATAATGCAGACAGTACGCGGATGTGGACAGCCGAAGTATACTTTGGCCTTAAGTGCCATTTGAGACGGTTCAAGGCAAGGCGTAGTGCTAACAACTCTAGGCAGTAGATGTGCCAGTGCAGTTGGGGGCCCGTCCAAACCCCGACACTGCATGCCTGTCGTATGTGGCCCCCCAGCCAGAGGTAGAGGCATCCGTGTAAACTACAGCATGCCTGGAGACCTGTTCCAAGGGCACTCCTGCCCGGAGAAATGCAAGGTCTGACCATGGGGTGAAGTGGCAGGCCGGTGTGACTTGGACCCGGTGAGTGCCGCGTTGCCACGCCCACCTTGGGACTCGGCCATTAAGCCAGTGTTGAAGCAGTCTCACATGAACAGCCCCAGCGGCGTGACTGCCACTGCCGCTGCTATATGCCCCAGGAATTTCAGTGGGACACCCACTCTTGAACGTATTCAGGCAGTTCAACACCGACTGAGCACGTTCCTGCATGAGGCATGTTGTCTCTTTGACCGAATCCAACTCCATACTGAGAAAAGAGATCCTCTGCATCTGGGAGAGTTTGCTCTTTTCCCAGTTGACCAGAAAGCCCAACTGGCTGAGGTGTGAGAGCACCAAGTCCCAATGTTCGCACAACTGATCCTGAGACTGAGCTAGAATGAGCCAGTTGTCGAGGTAGTTGAGAATGTGAATGCCCCGCACATTCAGGGGCACAAGGGCTGCCTCCACAACTTTCGTGAATACACGGGGCGACAGGGACAGCCCGAAGGGCAGGACCTTGTACTGATATGCCCGTCCTTCGAACGCGAACCGCAGGAATGGCCTGTGGTGCGGAAGGATCGAAACATGAAAGTACATGTCTTTCAGGTCGATCGCTGCAAACCAATCTCGGTGACGGATGCACCCAAAAGTGCGCTTCTTCGTGAGCATCTTCAACGGTAGCTTGTGAAGGGCCCGGTTCAAAACGCAGATCCAAGATTGGTCATAACCCACCGCCTTTCTTGGGTACAATGCAGTAAGGGCTGTAAAACCCTGTCTTTATATCGGCTGGAGGGATCAGCTCCATCGCATCCTTCGCCAGTAGGACTGCGATCTCGGCACGTAAGACAGGGGCATCTGCAGCCTTCACTGAAGTGAAGTAGACACCCCTGAACTTGGGAGGACGCCGGGCGAACTGACTCGCATAACTGAGTCTGACGTCTGAAGGAGCCAGCGAGATAGACTGGGTACTCTCAGATACCATACAAGTGGCACCAACGAGACCACCGACATACCCGCAGTAGGGCAGTGAAGAGGAACGCAGGGACCCGGCCTGGGCATCTCGTAGCCGGTCCGAAGCGGGGTCTGCGTGTGTGCAACACTTACCTGCGTTTGAGCAGAGGGTACGTGAGTAGTATGTTTGATCGCACTCTCGAACCACCCACAGCTGCTCACTGGCGAGAGAAGAGGGTGAGTGTGATCCGAGACTGGCCTGTCCACAACTCCCCATCCCCTCTGGGGACCCAGAGATAGAAGAAACTGCTCTTTTGTCGAGATTTTGGGTATTACTAACCGTGAATTCAGTGGCGGGGAAAAAAGAAACAAAAGATTCTCCGCCCGGCCCTCCTCCGGGGGAGGGAGTGGTGCATTCACCATCTCCCGAAGAGCAGCTTCCTCCATCTCTGGGTCGCCCGTCTCAGGGCCTCTTGCTCTTCTGCTTGCCACCAGGCTGCCCTGCGACCAGCTCCACGGCGCTGCTGCCCCACCGTCGATGGTGGTGAGGGAGGATGAGCCACCAGGGCAGTTTCTGGTAGTGAAAGGTGCCATCCACGACCCAGTGAGCTCATCATTCACTTACGGGAAGAAAGACACTGGGGTGGGGCCCTGAGAATCAGCGCAAGCTACCCCAAGAAACCAATCATCCAGCCTCGAGTGTTCGGGAAGCGGTGAAGGGTTCCACTCGACCCAACTCTCTCGGAGGCCCGGGCAAGCATAGCCACCATTTCCATATCCGTATCCGGTATTGCTGGCCACCCAGAAGGCAGCAGTGCTGCCGGATCATCATCTCCAGAAAGTTCTGGCTCACCCTCCTATGCAGCGATCGACATCCGATCGTCGGGGGGAGCGCCAAAGGATACAAGTGGTACCCCAGAGGAGGGTCCAGCAGCGATCGTGACCATCACCCAGGGCCAGGTAACGACCGCATCCAGAAACGTGAATGCTCTTTTAGAGATTGCTCTTTTAGTGTGCTGAAGCGCACAGGAGAGATGGCCGCCTGCAACACAAACAGGGGATAGTGCAGCCTGATGTGTGCAACCCACTCGACACGGGAAGAACCACCGCCTCTGAAGTGCCATATCGCCAACACCAGAGCTTCCCAAGAGCGCGCTGAAACTCGTTGAGTCTTCACTCTGTAGCAGAGAAGTCAGGAGAAGAACGATATAACCGCTCGGCTCTGAAGTGAAAAGCTGAGTATGCGTTGCACCTGCTGCCTAGTTATACTCGCGCTGCGATCAGTGACAGCGTTTATATTGTTAAGTTGATTTTAATGTCACTTCAGTATTTGCCTATAAATACATGCATACTGTGACGAGTGGGGCGGGGCCAAGAGCTGTGGGAGTGGAGCGAGGCCGGTGGAGTTTAATGATAATGAGCGGCACCTGCGCCATTCACCGGTCTCGAGTCCCACAGAGGAGCTCCGGAAAGATAAAAGGAGGAGCGACGACAGTGGAAGACGAGAGAGGACCAGGCCTGGACTTTATTTGTGTTTTGTGTGCGGTAGTCGTCCGTGAGGGGCTGCCGCTTTACTTTTGTGTTTGTTTATTTTGTTATTAAATGGTTTAAATGTTCGCCAGTTCCCGCCTCCTTCTTCCCATTCTACGAACTGTGTTAGACACATAATACCATTGACATTTTAAAATAGAGACTCATGTTTGTCAGTGAACTTCATGAAGTGTTTTTCATGATATTATGAGTTTTAATATTCTGGCAACGCCACTGGCATTAAACTTGGTTAAAGTTGCTTGTGTGTTAATTAGGCGTGTCGCAATAATCAATATATCGACTTATCGCACAATATATGTACATGACCTCAATAATGTTTGGTGACGCAATATATCGCCCATTATGTTTACATGATTATGAATGTCACCAACATTTTGCAGATCGTGCTGTCATGTTGTCTGTTCTCTGTGTCGGAGGCGAAAGCAGGGCTTGGGCAGTTCCTTCAAACAGAGCTGTCATCAGCAGGTGAAAAAGGCGTCATTTGAGGCGTTATTGTGTTTTCCTGACAACTACAGAGCGTTTGGAAGAATAAATCCAAATGCACTCGATTTTCTGTAGCAAATTAAAACATCACAGTGCAAAATGGTGCACATTAAAGAAAAAATGTTTTATCAGCAGATATGGCCTGTTGAGGCTTCTTCGTTCATACAGACATCTGACTGCTAACTAGGATTTGTGTTTTCAGCAATAGTGTGCACCTTTACTTGACTTTTTTCTACTTGTTACTTTGCCCTTTTTTATTTTAGAAAATGTTTATTTACTCTTTATTCAAGTTTTTTATTCAGGATATTACATTTTTTGACACTTCACTTCTATGATCTAAATAATTAAATGGTTGTTTTTGAAAGTGTGTAGGCCTACTTTTATTATTATGCTTTTATATTCAGTGGCATAAAATTGACTTAAAATGACAATAATGTTGTTTATGTTGCCATCTAAAAGTATGTGACAGTCTCTGTCACCGCTTTCGTTTAACAGGTTGGTTTTAACCATAGATTCTTGGTTTAAAAAAACGTCTTTCTGACCCACTTACTTCAGCAAGCCACCTTAACCATGAAACCCATCTAAAGTGCATGATGCAACAGCGTCTTTCCTCGCTCAACCAAACACATCCTGCCTGAATTAGTGGAGAGATTGGCATCACCACAAGATTAAAACATTTTTATAGGCACATTCACTTCACAGATGTGTTTAAAATGTGCAATTCTGCTCGAGGCAATGATGTGCTATCATGAAGAGTATTACTGAATGTTTCATCATGAAATTAGAGTCTCTTTGGTCTTCATTTAGCTGGTTAGTTATGACAGAACAGCCTTCTATAGATGAATAAAATCAGCCAAATATTATAGAATGGAAGTATCTCTTTGGTCTTTTAATGCATTCAGACAAAGCACCAAATGCTCTACAGCTAGGATTTATTTTGATCTTTGATGGTTGTCGCTGGGTTTGTGCTTATTTGCATTTTCAATAATCTTTTTACATCTACAGAAATCGAGCCTGTCCTTGGGCTCTGTGACACAGCTATTGTTGGACACTGAATAGATTTCTCTGCATAGAGCTACAGAGCCGAAAGCACCCAGCACCCAGCAAACCGAAGATAGAAATCTTTCTGATTTAGCCTCCATCCCATGCGGCCCGCTAGCATCAGCACAATTGTCTTAACCCTCATCCGGCTGCCCATCACTTCTCTCTCTCCACCAAAACAAGTTATACCCTCCACTTGACTCTAAATCTCAAAGCTTTATTAGCTGTAGTTTATGAGAGGATGTGGCCTGGGCACGACTAACCAATGGCTGTTGCACTTGCCCTGTGGATCGATCTGCAGTAGACAGGCTGCATAATTACTGTACTTGCGCTGTGAGATACGGGATGATTAAATTGTGGTGTTCTGAAGGTTCTATGCCCCCTGATGTTCACTCGGACCACCTCTCTTTGTAACATGTCTGGCCCATCATTAATGACAAATTGGCTGGTTTCCAGGCTGTGATGAATTGTAGTTTAATGGTTTGGGCTGTTGTATAACTTGATGTTGATCAAGGTTTGGCAAAATTTTTAATTTAAAGAATTGACTTTTAAAATTATCTCTTTAAATTCATGGCTTTACTAATTGAAATTGGAATTGATTTGAAATAACATGAATTAGAACTTGCTGTATTGGGAAAAAAACAAAACAAGAAATGGTATTATGTGAAATTAAGTGTTTTTCCACCCTGATCGATAAAAGACTATAAATCCTTTTTAATTTAATACTTTTTAAAATTAATTAATTAATTAAATTAATAAATAATTTAGTTATCGAACTTATTATTAAATTATTTAGCTATTGAAAGTCTATCAATTGAGCATTCAACGTTTGTGTTATCCCCAAATTCAGGTGTGAAAAACTTGTTGCATCTTTCCCAATAAGACTCATGGCTGTATTAGATCAAAAGTGTGCTTCTACTAAATACTGAGCAAAGGGTCTGAATACTTAGGACCATGTGTTATTTCAGTTTTTCTTTTTTAATAAATCTGCAAAAATGTCAACAATTCTGTGTTTTTCTGTCAATATGGGGTGCTGTGTGTACATTAATGAGGAAAAAAAATTAACTTAAATGATTTTAGCAAATGGCTGCAATATAACAAAGAGTGAAAAATTTAAGGGGGTCTGAATACTTTCCGTACCCACTGTATATATATAAATACAAACACATGCATGTATATATTTAAGACAAATATGGTGTTATATATAATAATATAAATATTTATGTAAATACATGTAAACATTGACAAAATATATACTTTTTGTGTGTATTTATATATACAAAATAAACATACACAGTACACATTCATTTTGGATGTGATTAATCACAATTAATCGTTTGACAGGACTGATATATATAGATATATAGATACAGTGCCGTATAAACGTTTTTGCCCCCTTTCTGTTTTTAATTTTTTTTGAATAAGCCTATTTGTCAATATTCAGATCATCAAACAAAATGTAATATTACACAAAGATAATGCAAGTAAATGCAAAATGCAATTTTTAAATGATAATTTCATTTCTTGAGGGAAAAAAGCTGTCCAAACCTACCTGGCCCTACGTGAAAAAGTAATTGCACCCTCCTGTTAAATCATGAAAGAACTGTGATTAACCACATTATTTTAGAAAGCTGAGTAAAATTTCACTAGCCACACCCAGGCCTGATTACTGCCAAACCTGTTGAATCAAGAAATCACTTAAATAGAACCTGTCTGACAAAGTGAAGCATTCTTAAAGAGCAACACATCATGCCACGATCTAAAGAAATTCAAGAACAGATGAGAAACAAAATAGTTGATATGTATCAGTCTGAAAAGGGTTATAAAGCAATTTCTAAGGCTTTGGCACTCCAGTGAACCACGATTAGATCCATTATCCACAAATGGAGAAAACTTTAATGACGACTCATCCAGGAGGTCATAAAAGAACCCAGAACAACATCTAAAGAACTGCAGACCTCACTTGCCTCAATTAAGGTCAGTGTTCATGATTCAACAATAAGAAAGAGACTGGGCAAAAACGCCATCCATGGGAGAGTTCCAAGGCAAAAGCCATTGCTGACCAAAAAGAACACAAAGGCTGGTCTCACATTTGCCAAAAAAATATCTTGATTATACCCAAGACTTTTTGGCAAATATTCTGTGGACTGATGAGACAAAAGTTTCACTTTTTGGAAGGTGTGTGTCCCATTACATCTGGCATAAAACTAACACAGCATTTCATAAAAAGACCATACCAACAGTCAAACATGGTGGTGGTAGTGTGATGGTCTGGGGCGGCTTTGCAAGAGCTTCAAGGCAAAAGCCATGCTGACCAAAAAGAATACAAAGGCTCATCTCACATTTGCCAAAAAACATCTTGATTATCCCCAAGACTTTTGGGCAAATATTCTGCATTTCATAACAAGAACATCATACCAACAGTCAAACATGGTGGTGGTAGTGTGATGGTCTGGGGCTGCTTTGCAGCCTCAGGACCTGGACGACTTGCCATAATTGATGGAACCATGAATTCTGCAATGTATCCAAAAATCCTGAAGTTGAATATCCGGCCGTCAGTTTGTGACCTCAAGCTCAAGCACATGTGGGTTTTGCAGCAGGACAATGATCTCAAACACACCAGCAAGTCCATCTCTGAATGGCTCAAGAAAAACAATTAAGGTTTTGGAGTGGCCAAGTCAAAGTCCAGACTTAAATCTGATTGAGATACTGTGGCATGACCTTAAACAGTTCATTCATGCTCGAAAAGCCTCTAATGTGGCTGGATTAAAACAATTCTGCAAAAAAGAGTGGTCCAAAATTCCTCCACAGCGATGTGAAAGACTCATTGTCATTTATCGCAAACGCTTGATTGCAGTTGTTGCTGCAAAGGGTGGCACAACCAGTTATTAGATTTAGGGGGCAATTACTTTTTCACGTAGTGCCAGGCAGGTTTGGACAGCTTTTTTCCCTTAATAATTGAAATCATTATTTCTGCATTATGTATTTACTCTGGTTATTTTTGTGTAATATTAAAATTTGTTGGATGATCTGAATCTTTTAAGTGTGACAAATATGCAAAAAAAAACAAAAAACAGCAATGGGTCAAAAACGTCTCTAGGTTACGTATGTAACCATGGTGCCCCGAGGGAACGAGACGCTGCGTTGAGAATCGCTTTGGGAACTCCCCTGCGTGACCGCGTTCTGAAGCACGTGTAAAATCAGTCCAATGGAGCAGCGAGACGTCACGAGTGGGGTGACGTGAGAACCAGGAAGTATAAAAGCGCATCCGGCAGAGCGCAAGTTAGCTTCAATGAAGTAGCGCCTGGAGGGATGCAGGGAATATGGCAAAGAGACGCAGCGTCTCGTTCACAAATGTCCTGCAAGGCCACACCCAAGCTGAAAGCCTTGGAGGCCGCCATACTCCTGGTCGAGTGCGCTCTGACCCCCATAGGAGACGGGAGGCCAGAGGACTCGTAGTCTAGTGAGATGGCCTCGACCACCCATCTACTCATAGTCAGCTTGGTCGCCGGAGATCCTTTCTTTGGCGAACCAAAGCAAACAAACAG
The DNA here is from genome assembly GCF_001515645.1 of Sinocyclocheilus grahami. Taxonomy (NCBI): domain Eukaryota; kingdom Metazoa; phylum Chordata; class Actinopteri; order Cypriniformes; family Cyprinidae; genus Sinocyclocheilus; species Sinocyclocheilus grahami. The sequence goes on along the minus strand of NW_015505310.1, from coordinate 1,840,969 downwards.
CTGATCTGCCTTACGCCACGGGACAGCTCTGTGTGCGTAAGCGTCCAGTGCTCTAACTGGACAGAGCAGATTAAGCCTTTCTTGGCCTACGACCCTTGGGTAAAGGAATGCCCTAACTATGCCGGGAGCAAATTCCAGGAATGAAACAGAAAGTGCCTGCAGATCCCCGATCCTTTTGAGTGAGGAAATAGCGAGGAGAAAGATAGTCTTGAGCTTGAGAAACTTGAATTAAACTTTTTCTATGGGTTCAAAGGGTGCATTGCATAAGTCCTCCAGAACCACAGCCTGGTCCCATGAGGGCACCGTAGTGCGCTGTACCGGCCTCAGCCTCAGGGTGATAAGTGAGTGTCTTCCCAATGATTTACCATCCAGAAGGGCGTGGTAAGCAGCTAAGGACGCATACCTTCAGAGTGGAGGGAGATAACCCTGCGGAGAATCGCTCCTGCAGAAACTCCAGAACTGTACCAATTGGGCAGTTGACTGGGTCTTGCAGTCGCTGTCTGCACCATGAAGTGAAAAGATTCCACTTTAAGGCGTACTGTTTCCTAGTGGCGAGAGCTATGGACTGGAGTTATAGTCTCAACAACCTCAGTTGAGAGACCAGATGCTAGGAGCTGTGCCCCCTTAGGGGCCACGTCCACAACTTCCATAACTCCGGGCGGGGGTGAAGAATGGTGCCCCCTGCCTGAGAGAGGAGGTCCCTCCTGATCGGAATCTCCAGTGGAGAGCTGTCGAGGAGGGACACCAGGTCCAAGAACCATACTCGGGCCGGCCAGAACAGGGTTACTAGCAGACAGACCCCATACCGGCGTACTCTCTCCAGAACTCCTGGGAGCAGAGCGATCGGGGGGGAAAGCGTACAGATGAAGCCTTGGCCACGTCTGTACCATGGCATCCAGCCCCAGTGGAGCTGGATGCGTGAGGGAGAACCAGAGCGGGCAGTGTGTCGTTTCCTGCGACGCAAATAGATCCACTTCCGCCTGGCCAAATTCCCTCCAGAGGAGCTCCACCACCTCGGGGTGGAGTCTCCATCCCCCGGTCCTCAGCCCCTGTCTCGACAGGATGTCTGCCCCCTGATTGAGATACCCAGGGATGTAGACTGCTCTTAGCGAGAGGAGCTTCCCCTGAGCCCACAGAAGGATCTGGAGCGCCAGCTTGTACAAGGGGCGCGAACGCAGACCCCCCTGCCGATTTATGTAGGAGACCACCGATGTGTTGTCTGTGCACACAAGCACATGATGTCCCCTTAGGTCTGAAAGGAAGTGTGTCAGAGCTTGAAACACGGCCAGCATCTCCAGGCAGTTGATGTGCCAAGTGAGATGATGGTCTTCCCACAGACCCTGGGTAGAGCGGCCACTCATGACCGCCCCCCAGCCCGTGAGAGAGGCATCTGTCGTTAGTGTTACACGACGACAAGGAGCCCCTAACATCGGGCCTTGAACTAGGAACCAACGTTTCTTCCACACGTCCCAGGCACGTAAGCATCGCCACGTTACCTTGATCATGCGAAGCGGATTCCCCCTCGGGGAAAATCCCTTGGTCCTGAGCCACCACTGCAAGGGTCTCATGTACAGCAGGCCTAAAGGTATCACGTTGGACGCCGCTGCCATCAAACCCAACAGCCTCTGAAACTGTTTGACAGTGAGTGACTGGCCTTCTCTTACTCTCTTGACTGTCGTGAGGATTGACTCGATACGAGCAGGAGACAAACGTGCCTGCATCGTGGTAGAATCCCACACCACGCCTAAATAAGTGGTTCACTGTAGTGGAGAAAGTACACTCTTCTTGGCGTTTAGTCTTAACCCCAGCTCTCTCATATGAGCCGCCATCTGCTCCTATCGAACTAGTATCAACCAATCGTCGATGTAATTCAGTATGCGGATGCCCTAGAGTCGCAAAGGAGCCAGAGCCGCATCCACACACTTCGTGAAAGTGCAGGGTGAGAGTGACAGGCCAAAGAGAAGAACTCGATATTGGTATGCTTCGCCCCCGAAAGCAAACCTCAGGAACTTCCAGTGTTGAGGAAGGATGGAAACATGGAAATAAGCGTCTTTGAGATCTATCATAACAAACCAGTCCTCGGACTGGATTTGAGATACTATCTGCTTGATAGTGAGCATCTTGAACCGAAGCCATTTGATAGCCAGAAGATGGAGATCTAAAATCGGACGCAACCCCCCATCCTTCTTCGGAACGATGAAGTAACGACTGTAAAACCCGGATGAGAGAGAGAGAGGAGGAACACGTTCTATGGCCCCCTTCCTCAAGAGAGTATCTACTTCTTGTTCCATTACCAGAGCCTGCTCGGGGCCCACTAGTGTGGGAATGACCCTGTTGAAACGAGGAGGACGAGAACCGAACTGGATTCTGTAGCCTTTCTCTACAACCTGCAGGACCCATTTTGAGATATTTGGCAGAAGTTTCCACACTGCCAGAGAATCTACTAAGGGAACGAGCTTCTCAAGGCTGGCCTCTGGTTTTATTAGAGGAGCCAGTTCGGTGCCCTGAAGCGGATGACCGGCAGGGAACAACCGACCTGACTGCTGTAGTCCCTTCACTTGAGGGGTGAGCTCTCCCGTGCCGTACCGTAGCCGGGCGGCAGCTGGAATTTTTGCTCGTCGGAGCTCACTGAGCCCTGAAGCAGGGGTATCAATGAACCTCCATGAGGGCACTGAGGAGGATTGGGCACCGTATACTGAGGTGTTATCCTTTCCTCCCCAGGTGGGGCTGCCCTCAGGGACCTGACAATAGTGGCATCAGGACCGTTTAGCCGAGGTCCTCTTAGACAAAATAACGGTCCGCAGATCCGTTTTCGGTCTAGAAGACCCGACTGAGAGCGTCGCCCCGACCCCCGATCTTTCTGTTGAGGGGTGCGGGTTGCAACGCTCTGTTTTTGAGACTGGCGATACGAGGAGCTTGACGGCTTGGGCTGCTCCCACTCAGCAGCCCCATGGGCCTGGGAGCGACGAGGGAGGAAACGTTGGAATGCCGCCGCTTACTTCTTCGCGTCCTGAAACCTATAGACGACAGTGTTGACTGCGTCGCCGAAAAGGCCAGAAGGCGAGAGCGGGGCGTCTAGGAGGAAGAATCTGTCCTTATCTTGCATTTCAGACAGATTCAACCACAGATGCCATTCCGTGGCCATTGCCATTGAACGGCCGATAGCTCTAGCCGTTTCTTTGGTGGCCCGGAGGGACAAATCTGTGGCCCGACGTAGTTCAGCTACTACGTCGGATTCCTCCTCCTCCCTGTCATCCAGGTCCCTGAGCAGGTCAGCCTGGTATGCTTGTAACACCGCCATGGTGTGCAAACATGCGCCAGCCTGACCTGCCGCCGTATAAGCTTTCCCAACCAGACTCAATGTCAGCCTAACGGGCCTGGTGGGAAGCTTCGGGGCCTTCAGGGACGATGCTAAGGACGGGGAGAGATAGCTCGCAAGCGTCTGCTCCACCACTGGCATCGCCCCATATCCCTTATCATTCAGCCCCACGATGTTGGAATAATTCGAGACTGTGGGGCTGTAAATACGGGATGAGTACAGTTTCTCCCATGATCTTGACACCTCAGCATGGAGATCAGGGAAAAACGGAAGGCCCCGTCGTGAAGGCTGTGATCTGGATTTCAGAAAACGCTTGTCTAATTTACTTTTAGGATGAGTGTCCTGTTTCTCGGCTGGCCAATCAATATTTAATTTGGCTACTGCATGAGTCACAACCTCCACGAGCTCCTCATACGCGAAGGACTGAGGTGGTGAGTCCACAGTTTCCTCTGTCTCGACACTCATCACATCCACCTCCTCGGAGGAAGATCGATGAAGTGTCTGGCTCTCTCTCTGGGAGGAAGAAACCGCAGCGTGGATCTAGCGGGTGAGGACCGAGAAAAGGACGAGCCCGTCTCGGATCCCTCCGCTAAATCCACCTGCGATCCCCACGACAGCAGTCTACGCTGTGCCTCGGCAACAGCGGGACCGCTGCCAGCGGTATCGCGAGCCTGGCCGCTCTCATCAAACACAGCCAGGCGAGAGCAGAGCATACGCTGCGAGAGTAACTCGCAGTGATGACAATCAGCCCCCTCGAAAGCTGACCATGCATGCTCTGCTCCTAAACAAACAACACACAGATCGTGTGTATCCCCTGCTGCCAGATAGCGTGGGCAGGGAGGAACACAACATCTGTAATGCCGTTCGCTCGCTATAGATTTTTGCTTAGACTTTGACATATTCTTTTGAATGCCTGTGGACTGACAGACAACAGTAAATAGACTGACACATACACAGAGCGCTACTGAAGAGCAGAAGCTAACTTGCGCTCTGCCGGATGCACTTTTATAATTCCTGGTGCTCACGTCACCCCGCTCGTGACGTCTCGCTGCTCCATTGGACTGATTTTACACATGCTTCAGAACGTGGTCACGCAGGGGCGTTCCCAAAGCGATTCTCGACACAGCTCGAGTTCCTGAGGGGGAACTTTTTCACTGCACTGTATATAGATTAATTTAGAAATTAGAATGTAATTTTTTATTATTACTGTTTATCAATAGCATTTTTATTTTTATGAATATAATTTATTCTAATGTGGTTGAATTTCAATTCTTTCAGTTCTCGTTATTTCTGCTTCTTCAGTTTTAAAATTCAGATAATTGTTTGTGTCAATCACGCAGCAACATTAAACATTTTTCTTTTGCCCAGAGGACAAAAAAAACGTACATTTAATTTCTAATGTAATGTTTATTTCTTACAGAATTCTGCCAGCCCAGCTGCAGCAGGCTCCAATGCCCCTGTTACAGGCTATCGGCGCATGGTCATCCCAACTCAACCCCCTCTAACCGCCACCAAGAAATCCACCCCGAAACCACTGGCCTCTCCGACCGCCCCTCCTCCGGCTTCGTCTTCGCAACGACCCCAATACCAGCCCGCTCCCCAGCCTGTCCCTGCATCCTACACCACCGCCTCTACTCCGAGCCAGCCAACCTTCAATGTTCAGGTCAGGGCCACCCAGCCTGGCCCCCAGCAGCAGCCGGTCCGTGGTCCAGCGCAGGTACAGTACATGCCGGCTCAATCCAGAGGCCCTGATTTTGCATATGGGCCTCCGCAGCCGGGATTCTGCCCTGCTCCATCTGGAGGCTACCAGGACCAGCACTATGGTGGAGCTCCTGCTTATGGAGGTCAGAACACATGGAGAGCAGAGCCAAGTCACCATGCCGCTCCTCCATCCAACCAAGGGTACCAGCCCGCTCCCCCGAAAAAAACCTACATCACTGATCCGCCTCCCAGCCTGGCACCCTTCGGCGGTGGGCCTTCTGCTCCTCACAAGGTAAGGGCCACATCTGTAGTATGTTCCAAGTAACAGTAGAACAAACAAAAACAAATGGATGAGCAAATATATGAAAAGCTAACTTAGAAAAACATTCAGGCATGTAATTAATTCTCCCATTTTATTAAATTCATGAAATTATGTGTTTTAAAGCACAGAAACTCAAATTCAAATATTTTTATATGGCATGTAATCTTTGTGTCACCAAATGAAAAACAAATGTGCTAATGTGTGTTCTGGATAAAAACACACAGAAATCATTATTCAGGTTATGAATCTGTAGGTCAGAAGGAACAAAAAAAAACAAACAGAGCATTTGAAGAAGTTAAAGTGAAAAAAGTACAAGGTAAAAAAATAATATTCACCCTTGTAAAAATTGTGATAAAAACACACAGAAATCATTATTCAGGTTATGAATCTGTAGGTCAGAAGGAACAAAAAAAAAACAAACAGAGCATTTGAAGAAGTTAAAGTGAAAAAAGTACAAGGTAAAAAAATAATATTCACCCTTGTAAAAATTGTTTTTTTTTTATGTATACTTTAACATACTTTTAAAAAGAGTGCTTATTATGGAATTAATATATTTTAAAACAATATACTTAAGTGCAAACTGCAATTAAATGAAAATATATTATAGTTTAAGTTCATTTTAAATGCAATTAGATTAACTTTAGTAGGACTGAAAGTACATCTTTTTATGTAATTTCATAATTACTTCTATTGTCTATATAGTTAAATAGGTATAAAATGTACTGCAGAATTGTACTAACAAACATTTATGGTGAACTAAAATATACTTTAATATCATAATTTCTGTTGAAACTTGTATATATTTAAATATACACACATTTACACTTTTTTAATGAAGTTGAAGTTATTTAAAAATATATTAACTTTAAATGTAATATCCAGTAACACGCTAAAGTTAAACATATAATCAAGTAGGCTGCTTTTCATGTGCTTTTGTATATGTTTTGCATTCAAATAAATGTACTTCTTTAAAGCATGACAGAAGATTTTAAAAACAGGATTTAAAATGTACTTTAAAATAAATCTTTTAATTATACATTGCTTCAAAGTGCCCTTTTTTTAAAAGTGTACTTAAAGTGTCCCTATTATGGGTAATGAAAGGTTCATATTTTGGTTTTGGGAGTCCCCAACAACAGGTTGACATGCATGCAAGGTCAAAAAACACTTTCATTGTCTTATAATATGCATTTATCTTTTACCTTATTTGCTCAACGACTCCCAAACGATTTGCTCAACGATTCATTTTTTCAAACCCCTCCTTTGCATGATGCTAATCTACGGTGATTTGTCCGATTGGTTGATTTAATTTCCATTTCATAATAAAAGCTGCGTTTATGAGCACAGTGCTGCTTTGTGTACAGCGTTACCGGGGAAACTGCTATTTTTACCTGGTGGCAAAGAATACATTTGCATTTTCATTCAGACCAATGCGAAAAGACCAACAAATGGGCGGGCAATATGCTAATGTTTCATGTTGACATCAATGTTGGGATTTGTTTTAAAAACGACTCGTTTCAATGATTCAGAGTCGCCTCTGAGAGACAATAACTTTATACATGGTGCACTTTCGTGTTTTAAAACTTTGCAGGATGTTTTCATTCACTTAGAGCTGTGTTACACACTGCATGAAAGGTAATTTTCAAAAATCCATAATAGGCGCACTTATGTAAAAAAAAAAAAAAAAACAGTCATGAACTTGTTTTCTTTTTAAGTACACTTAAATGGCCTTTTCTTTCATTAACATTATATCATCTGCAAGTTGTTGAAGTTGAAGTATACTACACAAGTATACACATTCAATACAATTCACCACACTTCTTTTTCGCAAGGGGATCAGTTACATTGGTCTGTATGGGAGGGTAGAGTTTTTCACTTTTTTTTTTAATTCAGATAATACCAAATAAGACTTTTTAATTCAAATAATACCATTTTCATGCTTTCAAATAAAATATTTTTTAATTATGTAAAGTGCATTTAAAACATTGAATATCTTTGAAAGACACTGCAAATCATAAAGGTTCTGTAAATATACTGCTAATTTTTATCCAAGAGCAGACATGATGATGAAAAGGTACACACAAGCACACGGCTGTCTTAGTTCTGTGCACAATGAAAAATTCATGAAAATACTTTGAAAGTGTGTGTCTATGTTTGTGTTGTTTGTGTGTGTGTCTGTATGAATAATATATTTGTGGTAATTAATTATCTGTGTTCGTGTCCTATGATTGTGTGTTTAAGCTTGTAGCTTGTGTATTTTATGATTTATTGATTGTGCATGAGAGACAGAGAGCATTTTCAAAGGCTGCTTACCACACAAAACATGCTCCTATTTAAAATTAAACCTTGAATCTTTACACAGTCATAACAGCTCATTTAAAGAAACAATACCAAGAAAATGAAACTCTGCTTTTTCTTTTACAATAATGTGTGTGCACGTACAGTATGTGTGTTAAAGATCGTGAGTGTAAGTGACTCATAAGTGTGTATTCTACTTAGTGTTTGTAATTTAATTGCTTCAGATGGCAATACAACAGGGAGTTTCTTTGCATCCTTCATCGGAATCTTCAGAATAAACAGTTATTTTAACCTTTATGAATTGTTAATGCTGCTTCTCTGTAGGGCTTTACACTTTCTGACTCTATTCGTCTGAATAGAAACTGAATGTTTATATTATCTTACCTCACACATTCACACACCTTTCTTTATTTCTCTCTCACTTTCGCTCTCTCTACTCTACTTCTTATTTGACATCTAGTTCTAACCTATTATTTATTGAAAGAGAATGCAAATATTTATTTTATGTAGCTTTGTCAATGTAACTGAAGGCTTTTAAGTCCTAGTTCCATGCCTTAAAATATAGAAATGATAAAGAGTTAGGTCATGTGGTTATTCATGCTTGGTGATGCCCATTAGGCTATTACATAATATATAAGCGTTTCATTTGTCAAATTAAATATATATAAAACACATGCACACACAGAAACATTCAGTGCTACTCTCTGACCTTTGTCAATAAAACTATCTTCTCTACTAAAAGGCTACATTAGCAACAAGGTGGTAATGTCACTGTTTTTGAAGTAATTAAATTCAGAGCTTTACAATAAGTAGAGAGATGCTGCACAAACGCAGGTAATTCACACACGCAGAATCTCTCTCTGTCATTCCAATTCATTCAGGTAAGCGTAGTCTTGCCACGCTACTTGATTTTACTTTAGATCTAACAAGAAGTAAATAAAATAATTGAAAATAACTGCTATTTTTATCAATACAGTCAATTTTTTTTAAACTGCAAACATAAATGACAACTTAAACTTGTTTGTTCTGCCAAGTGGCCATACTAGTATAAGCAAACTATCTAGATGTGTATTAATGACATACTGTATATGTTTACATTTCTGGGGTTCTACGGTAATACTCTCCATAATACTGTTTATAAGATTACTGTTGTAAGTTTTTGATTTAGCACAATGACAATATGCTGTCTTTTTGTTTTAGAAAGGTGTCCCTTGCAAGGGGACCATCACACCGTATTTAGGATTTGACACATTTTAATTGAACACATAATTTCTTAGGTTTTAAAATCGAGCTCCTTGCTTTAAAACTGTGCACATCTTATCAGTTGGCTTTTTGAAATTCAACCAGGCAAGAGAACATCAGTCAAAACTAGAGAAGAAACAAGGTGTTGACACTGAATGCCACATGGCAATTTCCTGTCTTATCGCTGGTCTTCCCCCTCGGCAGAACTTCTAGGTCACTACCTTGGAGTCCTCTGCAGGAAGACAGCTCGAGGCGCCTGAGAATCAGTTACTCTTTTTAATATTTCCAAGAATATCTGGTAATGTCTTTCACAATCAGCCCAAGGATATAAAACATCTAGTCCAATTAGAGTGATGCAATATGCTGTTATTAATATATAAGAATGATGGGATGATAAGTGGCAGGCGTTTGGGATGTGTTTTTGCTTTGTTGTTGTAGGTCCTTCCTGCTCCACACAGATTCTAGTAGCCTTTTAACTAGCAATCGTTTCTGTGTCATTGGTTTATTTCTTGAGAAGCAGAAAATATGCAGTGCTTTGCAAAAGAAACACCACACTCAATAACTTAATGCCATTAAACGGATTCATTTTCTACTGGCTGCTCCATGGAGATGGCTATTATGGAAGCAGATTAGGCTCAATAATAATTCACGCAAAAGACACGATACAAACATGTGTATCCCAATTCACATGCATGAAACCCAATTCACATACACAAAAAAAAAATATTTATTCACAAAAACCAATTCACGTGCACAAATTAAGAATATATATTCATAAAATGAAGAGTTCATTTGCAAAAAACGATAAACCTTGCACCTTGCAAAAGCAGCACGTTACAATGGTGAGGGAAAAGCTCCGTGTATTACGTGTAATCACATCCATACAGTTTATGATCCCAACAACAACAACGTTTGTCAGGCATCTACATTGTCATCTGAGGAGATTACAAAGATTAAACAAGTTTTTTTAAACTCTAAAACATGAAATGTGGAGTTATCTGCTTTTGCCAAAAAACGACTGTCTGAGTTATCTGCTTTTGCTGTAAAACAAACTTTTAATATGTAAAAAAAATACTTTCAATGAACTTACATTTTTTTAATTACATGTATTTGTTTAAGTTATTACTTAATCAAAACCCAACTGCAGTTTGATTGATATTACTTGGAATGCTCAATAAAAAACGTGATTATGAGTTATCGGTTTTTGCTAATGAACTCTTCAAATACTTTTTAAAAATGCAAAACCCAATTCACAGATGTATATCTGTGTACAAAAATGTTGAATGTTTAAAATTCACAAGTTCATCGTGGACTGTGAATGTGTGAATCACCTTGGATTTGTGTGTGTATTTTTGTGACTTTCCTGGCAGCGAACTCGTACTCTTTAGCCAATCAGATTTGAGCCTGTCGCTCGACCAATCATAACCCGCTGTGGGCGTGCCTACCTGGATGTTGTCATCAGCGCGAGACCACAGTTCAAGTCATGGTTCGGCAGAGTAGAGTTTTGTGCAGTTGATAGTTTAATTTCAGTTAAAGCCCGCCAGAATGGGCGGGGCATCTGGCTATATAAGCGGGCGCTCTCTTACACCTCTTGACCTCAAGCAGCCTCTCTTACACTTCTTGACACCCCGTTCAACTCCGGGTGCAGAGGGAAATGTGTTTTGTGCGATCAACGGGTCCGTTCATGCGCCCAAGCATTCAACGGCTGTGATAGCGGAAAAAAAAAAAGCATTTTCAAAAAGAGAGCAAACTTTCTCTTCCATTACTCATAAGTGTTCTGCCTTCATGCGGCCAGTCACCCGAGTTAATTCAACCCCTCGCCACACGGGCCGAGGCCTGGCAGGCCATCCCCGGAGTGTCGATATGGGTTATGGGGATAATAAAGCAAGGATATTCACTCCAATTCGCTCGAAGACCCCCGCGCTTCAGCAGCGTGGTCCCCACCTCGGTGCAGAGCAAGGTAATGAATTTGCTGGCAAAAGGAGCTGTGGAAATAGTTCCTCCAGCCCAGAGCGAGTCAGGCTTTTACAGCCGTTACTTCCTCGTCCCCAAAAGAGATGATGACCTCCGACCCATCCTCGATCTCAGACACCTGAATTGCGCCCTCATGAAGAGGTCGTTCAGGATGATTACACTAAAACAGTTCCTCGCGCAAATTCGCTCGGTAGACTGGTTCTTTTCTCTGGACCTGAAGGATGCATACTTTCACATCCAGATAGCCCCCCGTCACAGGCAATATGCGGTCCTTCCCTTCGGGCTGTCCCTGGCCCCCCACACTTTTACAAAGTGCATAGATGCGGCTCTCTCCCCTCTGAGACAGATGGAAGTCCGTATTCTCAATTACCTCGACGACTGGCTCGTTCTGGCCCAGTCGGAGGCAGAATTAATATCACACAGAACCCTCCTCCTCAGCCACCTGGAGTGCCTGGGACTCAGGGTCAATTTTGCCAAGAGCTCATTGTTTCCCAGCCAGCGAATTTCGTTCCTGGGAACAATTTTCGACTCAGCCCAAATTAAAGCTGTAGTCACGCCGGACTTTCGGCCACTGGTCGAAGGCGGAAAAGGGCTTCCACATCAACTGCCTGGAAATGCTAGCAGTATGTCGAGCCTGTCAGTTCTTCCTGCCAGTCCTAAAGGGGCACCATGTGCTAATCCGAATGGACAACATGTCTGTGGTGTCCTACATAAATCACCAGGGAGGCTCTCCTTGAAGCGTCTCTTTACTCTGGTAGAGCGCTTCTTAGAATGGGCTCGACGGGAGCCTTTGAGCCTCCCAGAGCGAGTCTTAAACACAATTTCGGAGGCTAGAGCTCCATCTACGAGATGCCTCTACGCCTTAAAGTGGTCTTTTTTCTCTGCTTGGTGTCTAAACTACGGCAAAGACCCCCTTACTTCCGATTTGACAGAGGTGTTGTCATTTCTGCAAGAGCTGCTGGATAAGGGACATTCCCCATCCACACTCAAAGTCTATGTGGCTGCTATATCGGCCTCTCATGCCCCTATTGAGGGCCAATCGGTAGGCAGAAATAGCGTGGTCATCTGCTTCCTGAGCGTCCCTTCTTGGAACTTGCCCTCTGTGCTGAGGGCCCTGAAGGACCCCGCTTTCGAGCCATTACAGTCTGCCAACATTCGGTCGCTATCGCTGAAGACTACTCCGCTTCTAGCTCTGGCATCAGTAAAGCGAATAGGGGACCTGCAGGTGCTCTCTATTAGCCTTGCCTGCCTAGAATTCAGGCCTAACGACTCTAAAGTCATCCTGAAACCAAGGCACGGTTACGTACCTAAGGTTCTCTCCTCTCCGTTCAGAGCACAGGTTATTACGCTCTCCGCGCTTCTTCCAACTGAAGAGGACAGAGAGCTATCTCTGCTCTGCCCCGTCAGGGCTCTGAGAATCTATATTGAGCGCTCCACACCCTATAGGCGGTCGGAACAACTCTTTGTCAGCTTCGGTAACCGCACCAGAGGGCTTCCGGTTATGAAGCAAAGACTCTCTAGATGGATATGTAACGAATCAGCTCATGAGGAAATATGAATAATTAATCATAACTAGTTATAATTAATTATAAATATTTAGATCCGCTGTAGATATTTAGCTGACCTCTCAGGGCCAACTGTCTTGTCAATTCTAAGACCGTTAATTTCCTGGTTAAGGGAAATAACTTCCTTACTGTACAATTCTACAAAAGCTTGTAGCATAAATCTGCATGATTAAGTGACTCCAGTTATGAGCAAACAATGAACCATGTCAAGTGTGATACAAGTAAGGTTTTATTAACTACATAAACACTTAAACTAGTCCAACATACTACATAAACACATAAACTGGTCTAACACACACATAAACACATAAACTGGTCTAACACGCATACACAAACACACACAGTTTGTATAGGAAAGGGTTCAAGCTTAACCCTTTAAAGAGAAGAGAAATAAGAATATGAAGTTATTGAACCATTGGGGGAAGGGTCCATAGGTCCTCATATGGCTTGTTAACTGAGGGGGGTTACAGAGTATTTGTTAAATCTAGCTAACAAAATATATATTGTGTGTTTGATTGGTCCAGACGCTACAGATAGTAGACTCCATCTCGCTAGCGTACTCTTCTTTGGGCCTCCAATGCCCCATTGGATTATGGGCCCACTCGACTAGAGGCACCGCCTCGTCTTGAGAATCCTGTGGCGAGCGCCCGCTTATATAGCCAGATGCCCCGCCCATTCTGGCGGGCTTTGGCTGGCTTTGGCGGACTTCGTAGCCATAGGCACGTGCAGCTCCGCTGCCTAGCCATTGGTTCGTTTTTTTAAGCACTGCACGAACCAATGGCCATGCAGTTTCACTGCGTGAATGAAAAGGCTTCAGTTCAGGAGAAAAAGGCTTTTTTCCCATATGCGTCTAGAAGACGCAGTACTTGTTCCCGTATCTCAGGAAACCGAGGTTACGTTAGTAACCGAGTACATTTTTGCTTATTGAGGACATGAAAGAGCTGTCACAGCAGAGCTTGTCTTGTGTATATATGTAATGATCTATGTAATAACATGCACACATTGGAAACCATGTACATTTAATTTTGGTTTGTTTATGCTGCAAATACTATATATTTCAGAATTGTGAGGCTGATGATGTACAAATTGCAAAGACAACCCATGACCCTGCTGTTCCTAATTCATCCCCTTACAACAAGTTATGAGGTGATGTGAATCTAGAAGTGAATCCTAATTCATCCCCTTACAACAAGTTATGAGGTGATGTGAATCTAGAAGTTTCATTTGGAACTGTAACTCTTTCAAAACAGTCATGTTGCAACCCATCCATTTTGACAGTTTCAACAGATTTTTTAAGTCATGCATTATTACTAGATTTCTTTTAGACTGGTATGTTAAGGCGTAAAGCTTTGTTATGCATTATTAAATGTTCTTGTTATTGTTCTGGTTGTATGTCAGAATTAAAACATTCAAAACACGTCAGTTGTTACAGTTGCTGTATAAGATTTATTAAAGTTTAAAGTTTATAAAAATGCTCTGAATATTTTGGGAATGAAATGTCCATGAAATTACCTGACCATGATTAATTGTAATCTGCCTGCAACATGAAATATGAATTGTCAGTTATGAGGGAGTACAAACGCAGCACAACTACAGCTGAGATTGGCTCGATACCAGTTTGACACTGCTAGAAGTTCTTCAGTCAAAGGGTATTCAAACCTCATTTACACTGAATTTACACTGCTAGTATAGTGTCCCATTTAGAGTCTTTAGAATTCTTTTAAAGTAAATGTCATATCCGAATGATAAATACATGTAATACATTATGTGAAAAGTTAAATAATCAAATGTTTTAGATCCAATCTTCACTATCTCTATCTCTCTCTCTCTGTCAGGACGTGCCAGATTTTGGTGTGATATTCAAAGCAGTTAACACCTTGGCTTGTTAACTCTTATACTTTTACAAGAGATACAGATACAGAAAGAGCAGGAAGCATAAGATAAAGTGATAAAATAACTGAATAAAGCTTACTGAAGAATACCTTTAACCAGGAAATTAACGTTCTTAGAATTGACAAGACGGTTGACCCTGAGTGGTCAGCTAAATATCTACAGTGGATCTAAAATATGAATAGTTAATTATAACTAGTTGTGGTTAATTATTCATATTTCCCCATGAGCTGATTAGCTACAAAAGTTAATTAATCAAATGTTTTAGATCCAGTCTTCACTATCTCTCTCTCTCTGTGAGGACGTGCCAGATTTGTGTGATATTCAAAGCAGTTAACTGCTTGGCTTGTTAACTCTTATACTTTTACAAGAGATACAGATACAGAAAGAGCAGGAAGCACAAGATAAAGTGATAAAATAACTGAATAAAGCTTACTGAAGAATCTTTCCTGCATTCTTTTTTATGATCAGTCTGTCTTTGTCTGACCAATTCTACAACTGTTACCAAGCAAATACAATTGCTGTTTTCCAACATAATCTTGTGTATTGTAATCTCAAATATTTTTACATCACAACTCAACACAAGATTAAACATTAACAATGGTTAATCACAGTAATATAATATGAAAAAAATAAGTAAATGAATGGTGATTACATTAAGAAATGAATACATGAAGGTAAAGTACATAAAAGAAATAAAGATTAATGTGAAGGAAGAGGCCTGTAACTCATCCAGATGTTGTGCCAAAGTGTTTAAATCCTGAAAAAAATGCAAGGAAAACAATTAGTTACCAATAAATGAACCTGCAACATATTAAATTGAAACTACTCTTTTATCTAAAAAGTAAAAGCAGAAGTTATTTTACAAAAATCAAAGTGGGAACAATACACATCTCCAATCACATGTGAGCAGAATAGGATTAGAGAGATGGAAAAGGAGAAGAACACAAGAGCTTCAAAGGTGAGCTGTAACATAGTCACATATTTATAGCCTAGAAAATATACAGGGGGGGAAATATTTATTTGAACCCCTGCTGATTTTGTAAGTTTGCCCACTTACAAAGAAACGATGGTCTGTAATGTTTATGGTATGTTTATTTTAACGTACAGAGACAGAATATCAAACCAAAAAATCCAGAAAAAACACATTATATAAAGGTTAGAAATTGATTTGCATTTCAGTGAGTGAAATAAGTATTTGATCCCCAAGCAAAACCCTTGTTGGCAAACACAGAGGTAAGACGTTTTTTGTTGTTGGTCACCAGGTTTGCATACATCTCAGGAGGGATTTTGGTCCACTTCTCTTTACAGATCCTCTCTAAATCCTTAAGGTTTCTTGGCTGTCGTTTGGCAACTCGGAGTTTCCGCTCCCTCCACAGATTTTCTGTAGGATTGAGGTCTGGAGACTGGGTAGGCCACTTCATGACCTTAATGTGCTTCTTCTTGAGCCACTCCTTTGTTGCCTTGGCGGTATGTTTCGGGTTATTGTCATGCTGGAAGACCCATCGTCCAAACTTTTACAGTACATGGCCCCGTCCATTTGCCTCTCAATGCAGTGAAGTCGTCCTGTACCCTTAGCAGAAAAACAGCCCCAATGCATAATGTTTCCACATCCGTGCTTGACTGTAGGGATGGTGTTCTTGGGGTCATAGTCAGCATTTCTCTCCCTCCAAACACGGCGAGTGGAGTTGCCAAAGAGCTCAATTTTGGTCTCATCTGACCACAGCACTTTCTCCCAAGCCTTCTTTGAATCATTTAGACGTTCTTTGGCAAACTTTAAATAGGGCCTGTACATGTGCCTTCTTGAGCAGGGGGACCTTGCGGGTGCTGCAGGATTTCAGTCCATTGCGGCGTAGTGTTTTACCAATGTTTTGCTTGGTGACTGTGGTCCCAACTGCCTTAAGATCATTAACAAGCTCCTCCCGTGTAGTTCGGGGCTGATCCCTTACCTTTCTCATGATCATCCTTACCCCATAAGGCAAGATCTTGCACGGAGCTCCAGACCAAGGCCGATTGATGGTTGTTTTGTATTTCATCCATTCCCGAATAATCGCACCAACAGTTGTCTCCTCCTCACCAAGCTTCTTGCTGATGGCCTTGTAGCCCATGCAAGCCTTGTGCAGATCTACAATCTTGTCTCTGACTCCCTCTGACAGCTCTTTGGTCTTACCCATGGTGGTGGGAGAGGTTGGAATGGAAGATACAGATTGTGCGGACAGGTGTCTTATACACCTAACGAGCTGACATTAGGAGTAACTTCTTAAAGTGGCAGGACTAATCTGTGTTCCACATGGGCACATAACCAATCAGTGGGAGCCAGAATTCTTGCTGGTTGGTAGGGGATCAAATACTTATTTCACTCACTGAAATGCAAATCAATTTGTAACCTTTATATAATGTGTTTTTCTGGTTTTTTTGGTTGATATTCTGTCTCTATCCGTTAAAATAATCCTACCATAAAAATTACAGACCCTTCATTTCTTTGTAAGTGGGCAAACTTACAAAATCAGCAGGGGATCAAATAAAGATTTTCCCACTGTATTCAAACCAAATGTATATACTGTATATATTACTATAAGCCTGCTTGTTTTATTTTATTACAGCCCATGATAATACATTATAAAAACATTGTAAAAATTTAAAAAAATTACCTTATAAAAGAAAGTCATCCCACTCCTCTATTACATCTACTATCATCGCTTGAATTACAGCGTCACGCTCCTTCTTTTTGAACATGATGGGTCGGAATGTTTGATGAATTACGCTACAGCACTTATATTATTGCACTAATTGGCCTTTAACTGTGAGCAGACAGAGTGTCAATCAGTGCATTAGAGAATATGGCGAACATAAATGTAAAGAAACTAAGTTGCTTGTCAGATTTTCCTAACAAGCAACCATATTTTTTAAAGGGGTCCTATTATGCTTTTTCACTTTTTCAACTTTAGTTAGTCTGTAATGTTGCTGTTTGAGCATAAAAAAGATCTGCAAAGTTATTTAACAGAAATCACTTTTCAAAAACTACAATGAATGACTCGTTTGGACTACAACGCATATTTTCCGGGATTTGTGATATCACAAATATCGACGAATGGGACGAGACCTGGTTGAGCTGCACTAGAGAAGGCAACAAGTGTTATCACTATGTCAGAGACATGCTAGCTTTCCCAAGGCAGACAAACTTAGAGTGGTTACAATCATCCTTAAATCACACTCAAATTGATTTGATTTTGACGCAATATTTACACTGAAGCTCACAAGCGGCTATGGTAAGGGCATGACATTTCCCGACCAGGCGCAGAATGGTGCCAATCACAACACACACTGGCCCAGCTAACCAATCACAGCACATTTCGTATTTCATCCTAGTATGAGAGCCTGTTCTAGTACACCCCCAAAACTAAATCAAGACTTTGTAAAAGAGCATAATAGGACCCCTTTAAAATAAGCCCAAAAACACACAACCCGTGACCCGGGATTTTTTCATGCAACTTTACAAAAAAAGAAGCCCAAAGTCGCATATAATAAGCGTATTTGGCAACTGTGATCAACTGCACAAACCTCTGCTGTGACTTGAACCGTGGTCTCACGCTGATGACGTAACATCTAGGTAGGCACGCACACAGCGGGTTATGATTGGTCGATCGACAGGCTCAAATCTGATTGGCTAAAGAGTACGAGTGTCCCGCGGGGGAGGAGTTTGCTGCAAGGAAAGTCTCAAAAATACACACACAAATCCAAGGCGATTCACACATTCACAGTCCATGATGAACTCGTGAATTTTAAATATTCAAAATTTTTGTATGCAGTTGTACATCTGTGAATTGGGTTTTGCATTTGTGAAACGTATTTTATGACTGTATATTCTTTATTGTGTGCACATGAATTGAGATACGCATGTGTGCATCGTGTCTTTTACGTGAATTATTCTTGAGTCTAATCTGCTTCCATAGGCTATTGTGGTCTCCGCATGCACACTCTCCATAGCCACAATCTGGGGAAAAGAACACACCCTTGAGCCCACACTAATTCAAGGATTTTATGCACTAGTACAAACAACTGCAGCCCCAGCCTTTGGGAGTAGCTCATCAAGGACTGTGTTTAACAAAACACAAAATAAATACCACATTGTTGGGAGCAGCCTCATGTATTAAGAAAAAAAATTAACATTATTCGAAACACAAGTACATTATGCTGTGAGATGGCGGCTCTAGTCCCAAAATAATGCATCAAAAACAAAAAGATAATGTTTAAGGGTCTTTAGAATTTCTCTTTGTCCCCCACCAAATATTCTTATTGCATTCATTTTCTGTATGGTCTAAACTTTGAGATAAAGTAGAGCATGCTTTATAATGCCAGAATTTTGTATCATGAGAAATTATCTAATGGATATTAGCAATTGTAGGTATTTTCATATAGGCTACTGTATTTTCATACTTTTGCATAAACACCACATAGACAAACATGAACATATGTACACTACCATTCAAAGGTTTGTTAAAAAAAATGCTGTTTTAAATAAACGTTGTTCCTTTCCTTTCTCTTTTCAACATTAATAATAATAAGATCTAAAAACTCATTCTCTAAATCAGCATAATCCATTGAAGACTGGAGTAAAGTCTGAAATTTTATCTTTGCCATCACAGGAATAAATTATATTTGATAAAATAGATAATAGTTATTTTAAATTGTAATAATACTTCACAATATTACTGTTTTACTGTATTTTTCATCCAATAAATGCAGCCCTGGTAGACCTAATATAATTTATATTAATTATTGAATTAATTCATTCATTCTACCAAACCCAAACTTTTGTATATACTGTATATATGTTAGTGTATATACAGTAATATGTTATATAATATATCATTACTTTTTAAATAATAATAATAATATTATTATTATTATTATTATTATTATTAAGTTGTATTATTAAATTGTGTCAAGTGTGTGCCATAGTACAATTCTAAATAAGTACCTAAAAAATAAATAAATAAATAGTAATCTCTAAAAATCAATGATATCTTTATAATAATAAATGCACCATTACAAATTTATTTACTGTTAAATATAAAAGATTTGTAAAGATTATAAGCTGTTTCTAAAGCTGTGCATCTTTTATGTTTTAGACACATCAATACATCCCTATTCATACTAAAATGTATGTAAACATCTAAACGAATAATTACAAATTATTTTCAAAGGCATTTTGTAAGCAGAATATTTTCAATACGTTTTTAGCAATGGTGATTGCTACAGAAGATGTTGAGAGCTGACCTCTGACCTTTTTGGTCCTAGACTTCTAAAGACTATTGGTATAAAAAAAAAAGAACTGGTCCACATTGTAGTCTATTTACCAGCAAAGCTCATTCAGGAGTCTTTGTGAAAGACTATACCTACAAAACGACTGAATATCTCTCATCCAGCTTGTTTTGTGTTGTTGAGATTGGCTGGCCTTGTCTCATGGTGAGCTGTAATTGGCTTTTAATTGATTAAGTGTGTAATTAATGCTGTATCACAGTGACCACTCTAATGGAGCCCACCAACATGTTCCTGCGGGATGTCCTTCACCCTAAAAAGAAAAAAAAATTTTTTAAACCACATATAAAACTGTATTTTTGCCACCAGCCTGCTGCAGATAAACTTTATTGGCTACATTTGTATTTATTTATTTTTTTGCCATAACGGCATGGCGGGGTCTTGATGAAGAACCCATTTAAATTAGGCCTTATTAATCTAATTATAAAGTGCCTATACTTTGGATTGCAAGATGTTTGAAGTGAAGAAAATGTGGACTGTGTGATGCCATTTTCACCCCTTATTGTAATTATGATTTCTTTAAGCTTCATAATCTAAGGTCTCCTATTACCAGACTCCTCTCATGTCAGACAAGCACAGTCATCAAACATCCAGCCGAACGTGAACACTGAAGAGCTCTAAAAACAATTATTTTCCCCTTGAAAGCAACGCTCAGTTCGAAAACACAACAGTGCGGTGACCTCTCTCACAGCACAATGCATTTGATACTGATGTTTTCCAACTCAGCTGATTCTGTCGTTCTAATGAGAAGCTTTTCCTGCCCTTTTAGCCGTAATCTGTTTATTTTCCTTTCCGTCTGTATCGCCACACTTGGAACTTAAATCTCTGAAGGGAACAGCGGCACAATATAAAAGCCAGATTAGAGTAAAAGCCAAAGCTGTCAACTTTGTCTTTACCGTTGTCAATCTGTCCAGATGTCATGTCAGGACATTTCCATATCCCTCCACACAATGCAAAACCGACTTCGCAAACTAATCTGATGTATAAATAATCTCAAATATCAAGCAAATAATAGATGGCTTAAGAGCAACAAGCAATGGCCATTTCCTCATCGAGAGGTCTGCGCTTATATATTTGCTTCCATTCGCGCTGTAGGGGATCTTTTACTTTGTGTCCCTTGTCGCGGCAATCATTAGATGTAATTGAGAGCTGTCACGGAGGGTCAGCGTCATTATGAGTCTGTAATCGCTTCCCGTCCAGTTGTCCTCGTCGCTTTGTGCTGATTGGCTGAGCCCCTCAGGATCTCATCTCTGATTGGCTTGTGTCTTTGATATTTGAAGTAAGGTGTAAAAGTGAATGCTTTTCACATCAACACAGCTCAAGGACACTTAATTAAGCAAATCTGCCAGCGAACGTTTGATCTTGCTTTTCGAATGGAGGGGGAATTTCATGGCTGCTGGTTCATTTAGCGATTTCTTCAACTCTCTCCATCTTTTCTGATATTCCTCTCCTTCTCTTTCTCTCGCCGTGCCTCTCTCTCTAAATTGGGGAAAGGCTAAGCTGGATGATAGCTTGTGTTATGGCTGAGCTTGAGTGACAATTGACAGGGGGAGGATTATTCTCAACTGCTCAACCCCTACAGGGGGCTAAAGCCCCCTAGAAGGTCAATGATGGTTTCAGCTGTCAAATATTCAGCTTTCATATGTTTGACGTTGCGCTCCCCCACCCATCTCTCATGCTCTCTGCTTTTGGTGGAGGCCGTTTTCTTCTGTGACTCACATATCAACATGGGACCTCGTCAACACCTGCTCAAAATAACCTCTTCTAGGACATCATTAAGGGGCTCGCTGACCTCACAAACTCTTTATTCGTTCCCCTTTTGGCATTATTACTATTTTGGCTTGGTCCATTACCAACATTTCAGGGCCTTTTTGGTTTTATACATGGAATATCACTTTTAGCATGTGCTTTAAACATAATCAATATTCGAAATGAATAAAAATGAATACTTTTATTCATCAAAGATGCATTCAAATAATCAAAAGTAATGAAAAAATGTTTGAACATTTTTATTAAAAACAAAAACACAAAAAATATTAAGTAGCACAAATGTTTATAACATATTAAGATTTTTTTCCCCCTAATTATTCAGTGTTGCCATTACCGAAAAAAAAACATCTGAAAATATGTTAAAATAGAAAAATATTTGTATATTTGTATTCAAATAAATGCAGCCTTGATGAGCTTAAGGGACCTTTTTCAAAAACATTTAAAAGTCCCTAAACTTTTGAAGAGTATTGTAAATGCTGTCATACTAAAAACGTTTGCTGAAAAGTTGGGTAACACTTTACTTGAAGGGGTGTGCATAAGACTGACATGACACCTTCATAATCATGACATGACACATGTCATGAATATGAAGGAGGTTTTATGCATGTTTATGACAACTGTCTTTAAGTATCATTCGCTCAGTTATGTCATTTTTAATGCAAATATGACATTATTTGACCTAACCCTAACCTAACCCTTCCCCTACCCTTAACCCTAACCATAGAAAAAAAACATCTGAAAATAAACAATGTCATCTTTGCATTAAAAATTACATAACTGAGCGAATGACACTTAATGACAGTTGTCCTAAACATGCATAAAAACCCTTCATATTCATGACATGTGTCATGTCATGATTATGTAGGTGTCATGTCATGATTATGAAGGTGTCATGTCAGTCTTATGCACACCCCTTCAAGTAAAGTGTAACCAAAAGTTGTACATACAACTCTGAATTTGGGTTAAATAAAAGGGACTTTGAACCTAAGGTGGCCTTGTCTGACGTCTGTCATGTTCATCGGATATGAAGAACAACCCCAGCACGTGGTTAACTTGTATGGATGGTGATAGCAGGGTATCTAGGTGTCCCTTACAGTGGTTGTACAGTAAGTTAACTTCAGTGCTGTATGCAGGACACAAATTCACTCAAATGCATACTTCAGGGGTGTCCAACCCTGCTCCTGGAGGGCCATTGATCTGCAGAGTTTAGCTCCAACCCCAAATAAACACATCTGAACCAACTAATCATGGACCAGTCATACTAGAAACTTCCAGGCAGCTGTGTTGAGACAAGTTGGAGCTAAACTTTGCAAGATAGTGGCCCTCCAGGACCGAGTTTGGACACCCCTGACATACTTGCACAACATTCACTGCAAAATAAATCATATGCTTTCACTCTCCAGCAAGAGTCTTGAGAAAACGCATACACACTCACAATCACATGCTCAGAATCCTTTGGTTAATCATCATTTAGTTTTTTGCTTTTTTGTATACACTATCATTCAAAATTTGAGTCTCTTACATTTATTTGATCAATACACAGTAAAACTAGTGATATTATGAAATATTATTACAATTTAAAATATCTGTTTTCTTTTTTAATACATTTCAAAATTAAATTTTATTCCTGTGATAGCTAAGCTGAATTTTCAGCAGTTATTACTCCAGTCTTCAGTGTCACGTGATCCTTCATCATTCTAAATAACTTAATTGATTTTAGCAAATGGCTGCAATATAACGAAGAGTGAAAAATTTAAGGGGGTCTGAATACTTTCCGTACCCACTGTATATTATTTATATAATAGTTTTAGCACATACTGTGTTATCATATTATCATTGCATTTTCTTTCTGAAAGTTGTAAACAATTTTACACGGTTATCCATACAGTATATCTACAGTACTTGTGTTCTTAGTAAATGCCCTCTTGTCCTTATAAATGATGTGTTAATGATTTTACCTATCATATTCAGTGTTTGTTTGCTTAGAGACAATCACATAATCGATAAATGAGGAACAAAGCCTGCTCTGATGACAGAATACATAGCAGGAAATGAAAACAGAGCAGCCAGTGTTTCAGTTGTTTTCCACAAGTGGAGTTCCTCTGCCCTGCGTGCGCACACACACACATACACACACAGAGTTTAATCTGTTCCTGGAGAGTAACTTCTCTTGTCAGTGTTAGCCGCCAGCAAACAGCCGAATCAGCTCTCAGCATTCCAAATAGTGCTGAACTCTTATAGCTTTGTTGCCCCTCATTGAGAATCTGGGAGATTTTGTCTGGAACAAAAAGCTCTAATATAAGAAACAGAGGCAGAGTAAGTAGCTAAAGATATACAGCTCCTGCTGACACTCAGTTATATGATTTGCTGCATTCTAGAAACATAGATGCTTTTGGACCTGCCTTGGCTCACTTTGAGCATTGGAAGCACATGGGTCTAGTTCCTAACAATGGCATCCAATGCTTGTGACCTTGTTCTTTATTTGCTTGTGAATTTGAAGAGTGACAAGCCATTGCATTGATTGACAGCAGGGTCAGTGTAGTTTAAGAGGTTCTGTCTACGGGACAACAAACTTGCCCTCCAACCTTCAAGTTCAGAATTAACAGAAGAAGAAAACTTTCATGCTTTCATATACTGTACAGCAGATGCTGACCATTAAAAAATAGATAAGGGCCTCATACGCTGTGCAGTATTTCTGGCCCTTTAGTTACCTCTCTTATGTATCGTTTTGAGGGTCTTCTCAAAAGAAGAATATTGAATGATAGTAAACTAAAAACTAAACTTGAGTTTGCAGAAATAATTCGGTCAGCAATCCGGCATTGTTTAGGAAAGCATGATATTCTGGCTATTTCTTTAGCTTAAAGTGCCCCTATTATGGGTAATGAAAGGTTCATATTTTGGTTTTGGGAGTCCCCAACAACAGGTTGACATGCATGCAAGGTCAAAAAACACTTTCATTGTCTTATAATATGCATTTATTTTGACCTTTTTTGCTCAACGACTCCCAAACGATTCGCTCAACGATTCATTTTTCCAAACCCCTCCTTTGCGTGATGCTAATCTGCGTGGTCCGATTGGTCGATTTCATTTCCATTTCATAATAAAAGCTGCGTTTGTGAGCACAGTGCTGCTTTGTGTACAGCGTTACTGGAGTATGTGTGTGCACTGTGTATATTTATTATGTATATATAAATACACGCACATATAGTACATATTTTGAAAATATGTACATGTATACATTTATATTCATATAAATTATTTTATATATAAATATATTTAATATAAAAACAAAATTTTTCTTAAATATATACATGCATGTGTTTGTATTTGTATATACATAATAAATATGCACAGTACACACACATTTATTATGTAAACAAAAACTTTTATATTGGGTGCGATTAATCACGATTAATCATTTGACAGCACTACTTTTTTTTCATATATTTAAACTTTCTAGATAATGAAATAATAATAATAATACTTATATTTTTCTTTAAATATTCCTTTACATTTTGTTCTCTTAAAAAACTATATATATATATATATATATATATAAACTTTTTATTTATTTATCTATTTTTGACACCAAAAGATGTGTGTCCAATCAAACTCAACAATATTTTATATATATAATTTATTTATTTATTTTTTGCCAAAAAAAAATATATATTTTTTTTCCCTGGGAAGTGAACCTATGACATTGGTGTGGTTGGTGTCATGCTCTACATAAGAAGTTTGGTATTACATAATGAAAGATATATCTGGTTTATGTAACATAACCATAATCAATGCTGGCCTGTCAATCTTTGGAGCATCACCACAAATGAACTGTTTTCATGCATAGCCTGTTTATGTTCTATATGTAGTGAATCTCATGAAGATAACACACTGCTAACAGTGCAAGTGTGGTCAGACAGTACATCCTGTTGTGTTGTGCTTCAAATTATAAATAATTTTTTTCCCCCCATGTTTATGTATGTGTGCAACAGTGTTTTTCTATATGTGCTGTAATGTAGATGATGCTCTTGCGTACAACCCTTCTAGAAAATGAACACATCGGCCTTGTCATGTTACACTCTTGTGTAATATGGTGTGGATGGATGGATTATTCAGTACCGGATGTATTGAAGGTTTCTAATAGTGCACCAGCAGGAAACTGGAGAAGTGTTTGGGAACACTTGGGACACTTAGGAACTTCCTGTCTGTTTAGGTACATGAATACAAACCCTGCTTAGAAAGAGGATGTGTTTAAATGTAATGTCTGTGCCTGTTTCACATCATTTGCGGTGGATTTAATGTTATGTGGGCCTAACTTTCAATGAACTGAGAGTTCAAAAGTCTATTTGTGGACTTTTTGCTGACACCTTCTCACCTTGTCAGCATTGAGGCAGAATTCCCTTACTCTAATTTAGCTGATCTCTCTTGTTAATGATACTCGTACTCAAACCTTGTGACAAGTGATCAATTGCATTTTTTGGCACTGCATTTGTGAGATCTAAAATTGGTTAGTTGTTGATGTCGCTGTGGGCCTCCGCAGTTGGTCTCTAGTTGCTGAACGCTTGAAAGTGTAAAGGTTAAATGACCAATTTGAAAGGATGCTGAAAGGATGTCTATGAATCAGGTTTCACTTCTACCCCAACTTTCTCCCCTGTCCCTGTGGGGTGCAGCTCTGTAGACCCCCAACTCCTATAGCCCACCCATGTCATGTCTGATATAACACCTCCTTTTTACTGGTAATACTAAACTGTTCACCTTGTAAAAGTTTGCATATCATGCCCTTGTAAATCTCAAGTATCCATGTCATTATGTAATCACCAAACACTTTGTAAAGTCAATCACAAGTGCCTATGTGTGTGTGTTACTTTATGTATTTATGCCGCAGGCTGGTTACCACAATGTCAAAAATTTCAGGTTATACTGTCCTTGTGGGACATTTGGTAAAACGCATTAAAATAGAGAATAGTTATTTGATTTGTAATATTTCTGTTTTTACAGTTTTTTTTCTAATAAAGGCAGCCTTGGTGAGGATATGAAAGTTCTTACAAAATTATTTTAAAAAAATTAACTGCCTCCAAACATTTGAACAGTAATGCTATTCTTCAGTAATATATAGTAATATTATTTAATTGTCTAATTTTGTTAATTGTGTTAATATCGCAAGCAATATTTCACCTCACATATCTCATTTTATTTTAAAGTTTGAATGGTAGTGTATACTCTTTCAGTTTCCCCATCAGCACTTTCATAGGCTTCATATTCTGCTGTAGGTTCCCTTGTTCGTATCTTTGCTCTATGAGAAGGAAGCTCTGCTCCATCTGGGCTCCTCGGAGGGAACTTGAGGTCAGTGTCTGCACTGGCTAAGCATGGATGTTTTGTAGAGAACCCAAACTGCTGACAACAGTACTGCTGGTTTCATTTGTCAGAGTGGACTCTCTGTATATCAGGCGGGCCGAGCCCTGCACCGGCCGTTAATAATAAAGCACTGACACTCTTCTACTCCGCGGTCTTAGAGCGAGCACTGCCGGTGCAGTAAATTACAGCTCAGATCAATACTTCTCCGTCTCTTTCTGAGAGAGAGAGAACGTTGCTCTGCCAATCAATCTGCATCTATATTGTGTGTTTTGTTTGTCAGCAATTTCAGTATGGAACACAATGAGACTTGTAATCAGTTACATTACTGCATACCGTTTGTTGTAGCCAAGTACGTACTCTGAGGAGCCAAAGAACTGCTATTGTTATGTCGAGTTTAAATGAGGTTGGGAGGAGCTTGTTCATTTAGTCCTGTCAGTCACGCCCGGTCTACAGTTTAAAGTGAGCTTTCACAGTTTGAGGCCACACTGGAGATCTAGGATTCAAGCTTTTTTTACTTAAACTGCTATGCTAGTAATGTAATTTGTTATGAAATCATTTTATTAAATAGTATAGTAGCATTTTCACTTTGGATCTCACTGTGGCTATTTACCATTCTCCTGTAATGTGTGCTGTTATTCATAATATATTTAATATATTTATTTTGTTTTGGCCTTGTCCAAGGCTTTCAATCTTTAAATGTGAAAATTAATCACAAAAGGGTTATTACATATTAAAATGCATGATAATGTAAACTAGTTAAATAATCATAATCAAAATAAGAATTTCAGCAATTCCTTATTTATTGTTTACAAGTATTTATATCAGTTCAGTCCAAAGCTTTGCATCATTTCCATCCCAACCGAATGTATCAACTCTTGTCAAAAGTTAGTGTTCTTGGTTACCAAATAGAAATCAGTGTCAGAGAGGATCATACCTATGATGAATTGGGATGTGTATGTGTAAATGAAATATTATATAAAATATACATAAAGAAAATACTGCTCATGAAAAAAAATCTGACATGTCTTTATCAGACATTAAACACTTACATGGATGTTTTTGAAATTATGGTTTTGAAAAGCAGTTTCTTATTATCATCAATACTGCATTTGTTTGATCAAAAATACAGTGAAACAGTAACATTATGAAATATTATTACAATTTATAATATCAATTTTGACATTTTTTATATTTTTTGATGAATAGAAAACATTCAATAATAAACAGCATTTGAATATTTAACGTTTTTGTGATATTATAAATCTCTTTACTGTCACTTGTGATCAATTCAGTGCATCCCTGCTCAATAAAAGTAAAAAAATAAATAAAAAATAGAACTCTTGCTAACACCAGACTTTGAAATGATATACTGTAAATGATAGAATTCTCCTGTCATGCATTTATTTATATACACGGTTGAACATATTTGAAATTAAACAAAAAAGAAAAAAAAAAGAAAAGTGCCCATTATATCATTTTGGCCTCTTGTCCGTGTCATCAAGATTATTGTGTTTGGGTGTCTGGGTGTACTGTACTCTACTGTACTGTCCTCCCTGCATAACAGCGACCCCTGCTGAGCGGCATCTCTTACAGCAGGCTGGCACTTTCCAGTTCTCATCATTCTCTAGTTCCCCTCTGTGCTGGACCGCACTGTTTTAATCCTCAGTCTCCCATTGCATTATCTGTGTGTGTGTGTGTGTGTGTGTGTGTGTGTGTGTGTGTGTGTGTGTGTGTAGGTGAATACACGTAGACAGGAAGCATTGCGCTCATAGCTGGGTGTTTTGTCTGTGGAGCAGATCATTTGGTGTGCTGGTGTTTGGACAGGAGATAACCTTCAGACCCTCATTCAAATCATCTGTCATTTGCCTAGAGTTTGTTGTCAGTTGATGGGAAGGATTGACTCTCTTCATGCCGAGCAAATGATAGGGAGGCCAAACCAGTGAATCACAAAGAGGAAGCGCACGAGAGAGTCAGGACATTGATTTTTAGGTGCGAACCTGTGTAGATGTTCATTACGCTCCCCGCCAGTGTTTAAATATAAATAAATGACACCTTTACTAAAGGCAAGAACAACATAACGACTGGCAATTACAGCCGTGCCAAAAGAACACAAGAGGATGTGTTCAAAGACAATGTTTAGTGATTTTTTTGTGTGTAATGATAGGTAAAAAAAAGAACAGCTTACTGTCACTTATGCTTCCCTCTGCGTGTTGAACCCTCGATGAACATCTCTTATAACCCATACGCTACCTCTCCCCCTCTTCCTCTAGCTGGCTTTCTTCTTCTAGGGCCGCTCTTAGCACTTCAGATTTGCTCTTATCTGTTAGCACGGAGATGTGTCAGTTTCCAAAACCTGACCTACTTTTATGCACACACACACACACACACACACACACACACACACACGCTCACCTCCGTCATGCAGCGAGAGAAGCATCATACATTACAGGCTACATACGTCAAGGCAAAAAGCAATTTTCTCAGAGCGTAGCATATTCAGGTGCTCTTCGTGTCAATGCGGACTTCCAATAGTGGAAGTTTCTTGATCTTTCTTTTTAATTATTATCAATGGCATGTTTTCTCTCTTCATACAGATCTCCATCATCACAGTTTCTTTCTTCAGACTTGCCTGTTGTGTTTTTCCCACTTACTTTTTAATTAGAGCTGAAAACAACATGACCCATTTTATACAGAGGCAAATGTATACTTTCTGCATGTAAGAGTGTGTGTTTGTATTTGTGTGTTTGCTAGCTCCTCTCTATGTGGCCTTGAGCTTGTTTTTGCCTCTGTTGTGTTTTTTTTTTTTTTTGCTTTCTCCCGCTCTGCAGTAGCCGACTGTCCTTTGCAGGTATGTTTTATTTATTTATTTTCACGTTTATTCACTTAATGCCTCATACCATAGAATGTGACAGATATCTGTGGTATGTCCGCACTCCACATCGCCATGCACACACACACACACACACACTCTACTATGGTTCCAAGTATTGTAAACAATGTCAAAATGGGAGCTAAGGTGCCGTAACAATGGCGTTAAATCTGCAAAATTCATGATTTCAACTTTACTGTTATGCATTTGCATTTCTATGCATTGAAAAGGAGAAGTATACTGAAAAATGGTTTGGTGTAGTAACAGTTTTCACACAAAAGCTGCTAGTAAATTTCAGAAATATAAACAAAGTAATGGCACGTAACACATTAAACATGAATTTTGGAAGTGGAAAGGCTGAAATAGCATTTTCTTGTAAACGTACTCCAATAATCATTGTTTTATTTACAACTTCTAATATATTACAGTGTAATTGAAAAGCGTGTATATACGATAGAAGGACAAAATGCTTTCATGGTTCATGGTTTCATGCTTTCATGGTTTAGAAAAACTTTTATACCATTTTCAAGAAAGGTTTGTGTTTTGTAGTAAAAATTGATAAAGTATTTCCTTAAACCCGTAAGCGTACACATCCTAGTTATTATTATTATTAAAATTATTTATTTTTGAAGATATATTGTATTTTTCTTACAAATATGTCAAATTAAATACAGTGTAATAATTTAATTAATTATTAATCAAGAATATTATGAATAAAAAAGTCATTAATCATGAATCAATAAATATTATTTCGTTTTTAGGAAGTCATACCACATGTCATTTAACAAACTCAAGTAACCTTGACTTCATTAAAAGTTCAAATTATTTAACATTTTATGAGATTTGTCCTTGACACAGTCATGAGGGTCTGCAGTGGTCCTCTCTCTTATGTCTTTTTCTCCCCTTTTTTCTTTTTTGAATAAATTAGTAGCATCACATCATTGACCTCAAGTATCAATATTTCATTGTTTCATTTGTAATATTTAACCCTTACAATTTTTCTCATTGTGTAGGCCCCTTAAATTGCCATAGTACTCCATTTAACATGATATTTTATAACATCAACCAATCGTTGAATTCTGTGTATTCCTAGTCAAGAGGAGTGTGCGTGTCTTGATCATTCTCTCATCCACTATCTGTCCCTCTCTCTTGCCAGCCATGGCATTTTCTCATTCAACTTCTGTGATAATATTAAACACCAAGACATAAGCAAATAGAATGGAGGTGGCGCCCATCATTATTCTAAAGGTCCATCTCCTCTTAATCCTCAAACAAATGGGTTACAGTGAGAGATGAAGGCATTTTCTGCCCTTGTGTTTCATGACAGAGGTGGAATTTTATAAGTGTACATTTAATTTTTTTGTCTAGATAAAACACATCATATGGTTGCTCATTGTTATACACTGAGTATAAGTTTTGTGTTAAATTTGATCAATAAAAGAGACAAGGTGTTTCATTTTAGAAAACTAAAAATTTCCCATTTCACGTTTTCTACAGGGTCAATTTTAACAGAGCACTTGGCAACCCCAAATACTGACAGAAGTTAGAAAGGTCCAAAAAAAAACAACTTTTCGTTGCATATTTTTTTTCCTGCTTCTAAATATTCTGTCATGGAGGGCAAGGGAATGAGAGATTGATAGAACTGGGAAATGCAGAAACTGATGTTCAGCGAAGGGTAAAGGCAGTTTGGTGCAGTAGGTGGGGGTTTGGGGATGGTGTTTAGCCCATGGCCCCACTGAGCATGCTCCCTGTGGGGGGCAGCAGGTGAACACACACCAGCAATGTGGTGTGTAATGGCCCCTGACAGAATGCCGATAACCCAGCATGAGAGTCGAGGTTTGTAGCCTCTGACTGAGTCTTCTCCTCATCCTTACCTCCTTTCCTCCACCTGTGCCCCCCTCTGGCACACCACCAAGTCATTATACATCCCCTTTCTACTTCTGCTCACATCCAAACAGCCATTATTCTATCAGACTACGTTTTGATGGATTCCCTCAATGGAACATAGAGTATTAGCCGATTACATCTTACTAAATCACATTGAAGGGATAGTTCAGTCAAAAAGTTAAATTCAGTCTTTAGCTTCTTACTCTCCAAACCCATTTTGTTCTCTTCCATTTGCAAAACACAAAAGATGATATTTGAGAAACTTGGGGTCCAAAAGTTGTAAGCTCTAAAAAGGACATATAGGTAGTATGTATGAAGTAATTAATTAACTGCAAGTGGTTTAGTCCTAGTCTTCTGACATTAATCACTTTGTTTGTTGAACATGGTCAAATTCACACTATTGTTGAAAAGTTTGGGGTGTTAATTTTTTTATTTAGTTTTAATGTAGTAAATTATCTGTGATGCAAAGCTAAATTCTCAGCAGCAAATTACTTAAGCTTTAGTGTCACATGTTCATTCAGAAATCATTCTAATATGCTGATTGATTTGGTACTCAGGTAATATTTCTTATTATTATCAACGCTGAACACAGTTGTGCTGCTTAATTACTCACTCTCAAATCAAATCAAAACATTAATCAACTCATGCATACAGAGCCCTAATCAAATATGGCAACAAACCTCAGTGGTTCCTGCATGGTAATATCATAATTAAGTCACATGGCATGCAAGAACCAATGAGGTTTAATGTTATTTAATGAATTTGTATTTTCCTTCAGCATACAGTAAACTAAGGAAGGCGTACCACAGTATTGTCAGAGTGTATAGAATGTGTTCATACTGATTAATTAACAAAAAGATTATCAGTCAGGACTTATTAATGGAGGGATTAGAGGCTTGCCAAAGGAAACAATCATTGAGTAAGTGCCTTATCTTTAGATAACAGTCAGTGTCCAAGCCAGGGAAATCACACCTTTCAGAGCCACATGAATAGCACAATTATTTGTTCCTTTTGGAAGAAGAGGAGGAAATGACTCTTCAGGGAATCATTTTTTTATGGGAGAAAACAGTGACCTCATGCTAGCAGAAATGCAAACCGTAACCATGTTATTGAAAGACCAGCACATGTGCATTGAGCTTGTGAGAGATGTGCTTTTACACTCAAGTGAGTATTTCCTCCATGGCACAGCGTAGCGGTACTGTAAGGCTCTATTCAGTTAAATTTGGTTCAGAAGTCTGTTTACACCTTTCTTGCCTCTTACCACCTTCTGCCTATCACTCTATCTTGCACTCATGTCTTGATTTTGAATAACTCATACAACTCACATGAAAGACAAACCAATTTGCTAAATGGTTTGGGTGAGCGTCACTTTTTTGCATGGTACTTCAATGCAAAAACATGTCTGAGTCACTAACCACCTGTTTCAGCAGCCACTAAATGCAGTGACATTTCAGTTTAAGGTCCACATTCTGGTTAAGCCTTTATTCTAAAAAAAGATGAAGCTGTTGAAATATTCAGAATATTTCTCATGTAATTTATGTAGATGCTTTTTAGTAATATTGGACAGTAATTGAATCAACTCATTCATACTCATGCACGTCTTTAACAATATTACAGATACTGTATGCAACTGTAAAATCCAAAGCACATTTCTTTAGTAGCTTTATTTTTCAACAGTCTGTATCTAAACTGTACCACCTAAAATTACGCTACCTTTCAAAAGTTTGAAAGAAATTATTTAATGAACACTTTTATTCTGCCAGAATGCATTATATTTATCAAAAGTGACAGTAAAGGCTTTTACATTATTATGGAAACATTCTATTCATATTAAATAAATGCTGTTGTTTTGAACTAGTGGTGTCAAACGATTAATCGGATCCAAAATAAAAGTTTTTGTTTACATAATATACAGTATGTGTGTGTACTGGGTTATTTTATTATGTATATATAAATACAAACACATGCATGTATATATTTAAGAAAAAAGTTAATGTTTATATTTAATAAAAAAAAAATAAAAAAAAATATATATATATATATATATAAATTATAAATTATAAGAATATAAATATACATGTAAATACATGTACATATTTTCAAAATATATACTGTCTGTGTGTGCTTTTATATATACATAATAAATATACACAGTACACAAACATATTATGTAAACAAAAACTTTTATTTTGGATGCAATTAATCTCGATTAATTGTTTGACAGCACTATTTTGAGCATAATAAACCATGAAAAAAATATATCATGCTTTCACAAAAATATTAAGCAGCGCAATTGTTTTCATCTGTGATAATAATAAATCACCATATTAGAATGATATTTGAAGGATCTCCCAGTTTACCGGAGACCTACTTTAACATGTTTCGGTAGGAGAGGGTGAATTTGCCTGTTGTAAATCCCACAGCTGTGATGCAGCGCGAACTAACATGGTGGCGCCCATCACCCTGTATAGATAAACTAACACGGTCGATATAAAAGTGTTTAAACTACCAAACAGATTTAATTGCACATATTTCAGAATCGGAAT
>NW_015505310.1:1805855-1806849 GCF_001515645.1 Sinocyclocheilus grahami | reverse complement strand
GTGTCACACAGATCTATTGTGGCTGTGTTGTGTCACATGACAAGCATGACGCGTCGCCATGAAAACAACAAGGCGATACATTTTAAAATAACGGTCGCCTAAAAAAAACTCACGCTGGGGGCTCAGCTAGAATATTTTAAACACACGTGCGAAAGGGTTAATAGATGCACGCACAATTATCCATGTACTGCATAAATGTTATACATGTATCTTACTAACCAAAAACAAATGCCTTTCAATTTGAGTCTGTGGAATTCAGGATTAAATGATTGTGCAGTGATTTGTACAAATACAGACATGTTTGCGAATAAAAATTTTCTGTTCTGCATTAATATATCATGAATTGCTCATGCAAAAAGGAATCTGTGCATATGTGGATCAGGTGACACGCATGCATTAATTGACATTAATGTGCAGCATTTTGTTCAAATAGAGACATATTTGTGAAAACAAATGTTATAGTTTGTATTAAAGTATCATAATTTGTGCATGTAGCAATTAAAATGTGCATTTGTGGATCAGGTGACACGCATGCATTAATTCACGTCTCTTCTGAGTTCTATTTGATTCATTTAAATTGAATGAATCAAGGAGACTCTGTTGATCTTCTCCTTGATTCCTTTAACTCAAAAGTTAAGAATGTTATTGATGACATTGCTCTTTTGAAAGTCAGCAGGAAGACTGGCAGACAGAAATCAGCTTGGAGAAAATCAACAGCAGCTCAGAGTATGAAAAGACAATGCAGAAAAGCTGAGTGGATGTGGCGGAAGACGAAACTTGAAATACACTATAGCATATATAAAGACAGCCTTCGTACTTTCAATGTGGAACTAGGCAAAGCTAGACAGTCATTCTTCTCAAACCTTATAAACAGTAACTTAAACAACACTCGCACTCTTTTTGCTTTAAATGCATAAATGCAGACTCAAAACTCATCTGTTTAGCTGTGCTTTTATTGAATGAGCACTGTGCGATGTCCGAACTTATATTATAT
>NW_015505310.1:1756019-1805826 GCF_001515645.1 Sinocyclocheilus grahami | reverse complement strand
TTTTTTTAAATAATTTTCAAAGTTTTTAAATTCCTTGTTTTATTGTTGTGATTATTGTTTTTATTTTATTTTATGTAAAGCACTTTGAATTACCATTGTGTATGAAATGTGCTATACAAATAAACTTGCCTTGCCTAGCCTAAATTGAGACTTTCGTTCTGCTCTTTTAGCCTTGCCCAATCCACACACACACACAGCTCGCGATCCACGTGCAGCTGAGCCACAGAAAAT
Organism: Sinocyclocheilus grahami; assembly: GCF_001515645.1. Classification (NCBI taxonomy): domain Eukaryota; kingdom Metazoa; phylum Chordata; class Actinopteri; order Cypriniformes; family Cyprinidae; genus Sinocyclocheilus; species Sinocyclocheilus grahami. The sequence continues at coordinate 1,805,595 of NW_015505310.1, read as the reverse complement.
CAGTGACCACTACATGGCTGCAGTCACATGTGCGCATTCCAATGAGTACGGTTTCATAAAAGTTACATTGTGTTTTTTTTTTGTTTCTTTTTGGTTTGACTATTCTTCTCTACCATAGAAATATAATAAAGTTGTTTTATTGAACTTGTTCTAACTTAACTTGTCTTAAGACACAGAATAGCTTATATTAATTTTGCCAAACAAGAACTTTGTGACAGTACCTTGTTTTTTTTTCTTTCTGTAATTCAATTCAGTGTCAGTTATTCCTTCCTTGTAGGCTATTATTATTATTATTATTATTCTGCAAAGATGAAGTTGACAATGCTGATTAGCCATCTCTGCAGTACGAGAGAAATGCACCTATTACTAACCTTCAGCATGTCTGTATTTGTACAAATCGCTGCACAATCATTTAATCCTGAATTCCACAGACTCAGAAAGAGCTTTAGAATCAGAATCAGAAAGAGCTTTATTGCCAAGTATGTTTGCACATACAAGGAATTTGTTATAGTGTCACAAGCTTCCAGTACACGGAGACAACAACAACACACAGATAATAAAAATGAGATGTGAATAAAATACACATGCATAAATATAAACCACATAAAAATAATAAATTGTATGTACAGGTGTGGTATAGATGGAATAGGAATAAAATAAAATAAGTTGTAGGGATGTACTAGGGTTTAGGGTGATAAATAAGTATAAGGTTATTGCACATACTGTACTTTAATTGCACAATGGGAGAACATTAACTGTTCATGAGGTAGATTGCCTGGGGAAAGAAACTGTTCTTGTGCCTGGCTGTCCTGGTATTCGGTGCTCTGTAACGCCGACCAGATGGCAAAAGTTCAAAAAGGAGATGGCTTGGATGTGATGGATCCAGAGTGATTTTCTGAGCCCTTTTCCTCACTCTGGATGTATACAGTTCTTGGAGGGTAGGCAGGGGGCACCAATAATCATTTCAGCAGTCCGAACCGTGCTCTGTCATCTTCAAAAAAAATAATCACAATTATTAATCACAGTATAATGGTCATCTGCACCCTCCACAAACTCAGAACTACACAATAAGGAATTGCCCCTTACAACTTGTTTTCACTCATATTTGGTAGAAGCAAGATGGACATATTATCACAGTGTGTTTAATATGAAAATATTGTGTTTTCTACAGCAGGGGATTATTTAGTTGATTACACTTAATTCATTCACACATGAGTCACACATCAAAAGGCCAGGACATCCAATGTGGTCTGTGTTTGAGGGGTATAAGTGTATGCATTTCCCTCTTCCTTACTGTTTTTCTATAATGCAAATGCTAACATATATAAATAACAGTTTATTATATAAGTCGTACATACAGAGAGATAATTACACACAGCACTCTTTTTAATTAGTTGTTTTTCTTGTCCACAATAATCCACTGTGCCCACTCAGACTGTTAAATTACATGTCAAATTGTCATAAACCACATGGAGCGATTGAGAAACTCAAATGAGAAACACCACACATCAGAGTTCTTGAAAATATAGAGGCCCCTCATTCTGTGAAGGGATACGGGTCCTCCTGGATACCCAGACACAGGTTAACAAATAGATCTGCAGAAACTTTCCTGAGCACTCCTTGATTGTTTACATCCATCCACAACAGTCTGTGTCCATATACGAGTAATTAACCCCCACCATAATAATTAGATGTCTACAGGAAGTGGAGATATGCTGAATTAAAAGTTTTTGTGTGGGCTTTCACCACATGAAAGTTTTCATTATTTTCCCTCCCACCGTTTGTGTGAAATGCCGTCACCGGCTTTGTATCTTACTGACAGAACAAGTCTCACAGGCCTGACAGTGTGCAGATTGGTGCAGGAACTTGTGGCAAGAAAGGGACTGCATGAGTGAAGAACTTCAGGGCTGATAAAGTTGTTGCTAAACTGAGGCAGAACGAGTGTTTTGTGTCTGTTGGTCAGAGGGAGGGAACCAAAGGTTGTGATTTGTGTCTGTAATTGGTGTTTTTATATGAGCCCTTCTCATATTGGGATATCCTGTGTTAACACCAACACCAGAGGCATCCAGACCTTTGGCTCTGTTTTTTTAACCCTGGTGATTTGCAGAACTTTTTTTTTTTTTTTTAATTGAACAGGGTTGTTGATGTGTTTTTTTGGAGTGGTTTCCTGTTTGACCTTATTTTGCATCGGCAAATGGTCATTGTATGATCTTTAATGATTTTAGATGCAAAAGCCCTGACATTTGGTTAGGATTCTTATTGTTTGTTTATCAGTCTGTATGTGGATCACCTGGCTTGGTCATTTTGATCATTTGGTTAAACGAAACGGAAAACAGAGGCGTGATATGTTGAGTAGTAGCTATTTCTGCCTAAATTAAAGCTGTAATATGTAATTTCTTTACCACTAGTATATAAACTCTTACGCCTGAAATTTCTTGACATCCTCCACAGATGAGATTTGAACATGGCAATTTAAAATGTTACCACTGTCGCCATGTCACTCAGACATGCTCAGGCACAAAGAGTAAATTGTGACTCTTAAAATGGGATTTGTAAGGTAGAGTCTTCTTTGGCCCTCGAGACTTTTGCTTTTCATGCATATAAGTCACTTGCTAAATGTTTAAAATATTTAATAGTAAGAAAAATTTGTTTTATGGTCTTTGTTAAGCACATATTTAGCCCCTGTCGTGTGTTATTGCAGTAAAGAAAGTAATAATAATAATAATAGTAATCAGAAAAATAACAACCACAACAACAATAAATACATACAAATTATTTGTCTATACAATATGATAATAATGTAGATTATATTTTTCCCATAAGTGCTATGGCTTTTAAATAAATAAAATTGGATTGCATTAACATGCATTAAATTGGTCAAAAGTGGCAGTAAAGAAATTTACATTATTACAAAAGATTCAAATAAAATTCTTCAAATAAATGTTGTTCTTTTGAACGTTCTATTCATCCAATAATTCCAAAAATAAAGAAATAAATACAATTTTAAAAAAATAAGCAGCACAAGCATTTTCAACTATGAAGATAATAAAATTAATAATTGAGCACCAAATCAACATATTACTTAAAGGGGGTCATATGATGCGATTTCAAGTTTTCCTTTCTCTTTGGAGTGTTACAAGCTGTTTGTGAATAGATAAGATCCCTAAAGTTGCAAAGACTAAAGTCTCAAACCCAAAGAGATATTCTTTATAAAAGTTAAGACTCATCCACGCCCTCCTAAAATGCTTTGTTTAAACACGCCCCCACATGTCTACGTCACTGTGTGGGAAGATTTGCATAACGCCGCCCAAATGTTCATGCAAAGAAAGAAGGCGTAACTTTTATTCTTGCTGTAGTATTGTTTCTGCCGCCGCCATGTCGTGGAGACGCTGTGTGTTTCGTTGCGAAAGCGAAACTACTTTGTTTGGCCTTCCAAAAGAGGACACAACTAGAGATCAGTGGTTAAGTTGTATTTACGACACTGTTCCAGAGCAGTTCAAGCGAAATATTCGTGTGTGTGCATCGCATTTTACGGAGGACCGCTTCCTGAACCTGGAAGAGTAGACTACAATGCCGGTGTTCTTACAAATAATGCTGACTCGCAGCCTGTAAGTACGTTTTCATATTTAAAAAATTTGCCACTGATGATTCAAACTCGAGTTTTGAGCATTTTAGGGTAGTGCTTATTGTTTGTCGTTTCTCCGATCACAAATACAGATATGGTTTTATGTTTACTCAGCAACGCAACGCGTAAAAAGACAGTATAAGTCATTACAATCAGTAATTATGTCCCCACTGGATGCAACAAATGCCTCGTTTGTAATGGCTTTTATTGGTTTTGCCTCGTTGCGCTGGGACAAGGCATCACAGTATGGTAAGGGCTGTTACAGTTCCGTCACACGCAGGGTTGCCAGGTTTTCACAAGAAAACCCGCCCAATCGCTACACAAAACTAGCCCAACCGCGTTCGGGGTGGGGGGTTAGATTTTGCATTCCAGGGGATAAATATCATGTTATTGGAGTTGCTTCAACCCGCGGCAACAGTGTTAAAATAGCCCAATTCCACAGGAAAACCGCAGACTTGGCAACAGTGGTCACACGCTTGAGGCATTCGGCCAATCACAACGCACTGGATAGCTGGCCAATCAGCGTACGCCTCGCTTTTCAGAACGATGAACTTTGTAAAAATCGACGCATGTCAGAAAGGCTGGGCATAGAGGAGAAACAATAATGTACAGTATGTAAAAAATAATGTATTTTTTTAACCTTAAACCGCATAAACACATTTCATTACACCAAAAACACAAAATAATGTTATTTTTTAGCAACGTCATATGACCCCTTTAAGAATCATGTGACACTGAAGACTGGAGTAATGGCTGCTGAAAAATCAGCTTTGCCTTCACATAAATAACAAAATTACAATTAATGTTAAATGTTAGAAAACATAATATTTCACTCTATTACTGTTTTACTATATTTTTCATCAAATAAATGCAGCATTGGTGAGCAAAAGAGACACCTTTTAAAAATATATAAAATATTATGACCCCCAAACCTTTGAACTGCAGTCTAAGTGTATAGTTTTACAAAAGATTGATGCATGTTTGATACATTAATTCTAATAAAATTCCATTCCATGCAAGATCTTGAAATACAAACACAACATACAGTACTTCAGCTCAGCTCTTTTGCCAATAAAAGTACAGGAACAACCTGTCATTTAAAAACAAGCTGTAGATGAAGTTAATGAAGTTCATTACGGTAAGATTTTGGGTGTTTGAGTGCTTTGAGAAAACGCAGTTGTCACAGCATTCACTTTACCTTCTGAAACCTCAGCAACAGTCTTGACGTCGGAGTTATTTGTTAGACTGATGATCTCGTTAGGCTGATGATCCATCTAATTAAGAGAGGCTTGTGCACATCCATGAAAATCTGTTGCATCAGTTCATCTTTTAATTAGCCTGGCGTTATCTTGTTATGGTAAACGACACCGTGTTTTATAGAATGTTTGTGAGATTGGTGCTCCTGTACATTTTGCATACAAGTTGATTAGTATGTGATTGAGAGTGTACATTATGTATAACCATGGTTTGCTGTGTTTTAGGGTCGTCCTGAGGAGGAACTGGACCGTCTGACAAAGAAGATGCTGTATGACATGGACAACCCCCCCTCTGAGGAGTATTTTGGTATGTGACCAGTTTACCTCACACAAACCTGCCTTCATACAGCCATTAGAAATAACCATTTGCATAAAAGCAATGGCAAAAACTGGCTAACTTGAGTGTCCAAAAGTGTCCAAATACTTTTTAGAGTCATTATTTGGGTTACCATTCATCCTCTATTTCCGGGACGTGTCCTTACTGGGATTTCTAAACTTACCTAAAATGTCCAGGTTTTGGCTTTGTTTTCCTATTGATATGCTCTCTGCAGTCCTCATACATTATATGTATGTCTATTTGCATTGCTTTGACCGTTCTCTGTATATCCCACCTTCATACTGGCCATGATTGGTTAATTATGTTCAAATGCATGCAATTGGTCAAACAGTTTTTTCAGTCGCTACATTCAGCAAGTATGAAAACAATAGGACATTTTAGGCACTTTAGAAATCCGGGCCAGGACATGTCTGGGAACAGATGCTCACCCTATGCGAGTAGTACATTTGTGTGCATGTGTGTGTGGCATACATAACATTTCCATCATGATTGAAAAGGATGTGGCAATGATGTCATTTTATCTATATATTGACCTTTGTTCTGTGGTCTTGGTCTTTACACGAGGACTAAAGGACACATTATTTCCTGTCTTTTTGGGAAGCAGCTGTAGGCCATGGTTGCCTAATCTTATTCCTGGAAAACTACCTTCCTGCAGAATTCAGTTTCAGCTCTGCTCCAACACACCTGTATGTAATTATCAAGTGTTCTTGAAGATCTTAATTAGCTGGTTCAGGTGTGTTTGATTAGGGTTGGAGCAGAAAGGCAGATCTCCTGGAATAGGACTAGGGAACACCAGGTTTTGTTTTGCAGAAGTGTGATTAAGCCTAAAGTATGTGTTGGAGTGTGTGAGTGTTTTGCTATATTCACATTCGTCCCTCCACCCTCAGCAGTCTGAGCTTCCCCCTTTTTACCGTAAGTGTCAGAAGACACTCCCTGCACTTCTTACCATCAGCTCTTACTGTCAGCTTCTGTATTCACTCTTTAGTTGGGAAACAGAGCTCTCTGCTTTACACATCTACAGTACTTCCTCCACTGTCTGAGAAATCAGATTTAGATAACTACAGGTGCATCTCAATAAATTAGAATGTCGTGGAAATGTTCATTTATTTCAGTAATTCAACTCAAATTGTGAAACTCGTGTATTAAATAAATTCTATGCACATAGACTGAAGTAGTTTAAGTCTTTGGTTCTTTTAATTGTGATGATTTTGGCTCACATTTAACAAAAACCCACCAATTCACTATCTCAACAAATTAGAATATGGTGACATGCCAATCAGCTAATCAACTCAAAACACCTGCAAAGGTTTCCTGAGCCTTCAAAATGGTCTCTCAGTTTGGTTCACTAAGCTACACAATCATGGGGAAGACTGCTGATCTGACAGTTGTCCAGAAGACAATAATTGACACCCTTCACAAGGAGGGTAAGCCACAAACATTCATTGCCAGAGAAGCTGGCTGTTCACAGGGGGTATTGTCAAGAGGAAAATGAGAAACAAGAGACCAAAAAAATGAGCAGATGAGCTGAAGGCCACTGTCAAAGAAACCTGGGCTTCCATACCACCTCAGCAGTGCCACAAACTGATCACCTCCATGCCACGCCGAATTGAGGCAGTAATTAAAGCAAAAGGAGGCCCTACCAAGTATTGAGTACATGTACAGTAAATGAACATACTTTCCAGGAGGCCAACAATTCACAAAAAATGTTTTTTTATTGGTCTTCTGAAGTATTCTAACTTGTTGAGATAGTGATTTGGTGGGCTTTTGTTAAATGTGAGCCAAAATCATCACAATTAAGAACAAAAGAACCAAAGACTTAAACTACTTCAGTCTGTGTGCACAGCATTTATTTAATACACGAGTTTCAATACACGAGTTCATTTATTTCAGTTGAATTACTGAAATAAATGAACTTTTCCATGACATTGTAATTTATTGAGCTGCACCTGTAGATTTTTTTAATTAGTAGTGGTAGTAGTAGTACAATGAAAAATAAATGTGTGTGTGTGTGTGTGTATATATATATACACTTCAAAAGTTTTAGATGGGTAAGAATTTGTTTTTGTTTGAAAAGTTTTTAAAAGTAGTCTCTACTGCTCACAAAGGCTACATTTATTTGATCCCAAATACAGCAAAATCAGTAATATTGTGAAATATTCTTACAATTTAAAATAACTTTTTCCTATTTGAATATATTTTAAAATGCAATGTATTCCTATGTTGGAAAAGCTGAATTTTCAGCATCATTACTCCAGTCTTCAATGTCATATGATCCTTCAGAAATCATTATAATATGTTGATTTGCGCAAGAAACGTTTATTATTATTATTATACATTTTTAAAACCGCTTTTCAGGTTTCTTTGATGAATAAAAAATTCAAAAGAATGAATGAATGAATGAATGAATTGTACTTTTTAATGGTAGTGTGTAATGTTACAAAAGCTTTCTGTTTCAGATAAATGCTTTCCTTTTGAACATTATAGTTAGTGTAACTTTCTAGGTATATGCATGAATCTAATATGTACATTCAATTTAACTTAAAAATGTTTTAGAATATAATAAAATACAAATAAACTATTACTTTTTTTTAAGGGGTCATCGAATGCAAAATTCACTTTTACATGTTGTTTGAACTGAAATGTGTGTTAGCAGTGTGTGTACACAGCCACCCTATAATGATAAAAATCCACCCAGTGGCTTTTATTATAATAATAATAATAATAATAATAATATCCCCTTTTTCAGATTGTCGTTCTCAGATTCTTGGCTGTGTGATGTCACACAGACCCAGGCCCCTCCCATCAGTCCACCATTGTTTGTTCGATTGTTTATGTTGCGTATATGTTCACGCGAATCATTCGTGATTCAGCTGTTTTTTTTAATGAATTTTGCAAATCGCCTTTCCTAATAATGTGCTAGTTAGCAAGTTTCACGATGAATGCGGCTAAAGTTTACAGTCTCTCAGAGAACTGCGCATCACCCCATGGAGGGAGAGGGGCGGGGAAAGCAGAGCTCATTAGCATTTAAAGGGAAATACACTGAAACGGCTTGGTGTGAAAAGAGCTGTTTTTGACAGGGTAAAAAGAGTGCAGTTTTAAACTACCTTTTGAGAAATTTTAACCAAAATATGTTTTTTTTTTTAACCAAAGCTTCTTCTAAATGACTAAATGTAAATGTAATATTATATATGATACTGTATATAAATATGATTATATCATATTTTCTCATTGATATGAAAGCCCCTAACCTCACAATCCTGTCCTATTTCCAGGCATGACAACAGAAGCTGTAACATGCTTTTTTCTCTATATTGACATGCACTTTCATTCTGAAGTGCTCAGTTCGCCTGTATGTAAAAAAAAAACTGGTTTGCATGAAGCAAGGTATAAGGGTTAAACGAAATAAGAGAGAGGGTGGGTTGGGTTAATGTGTCCTGCTTTCATCAGGGCATGTGTCAGCAGCGAGTGGCCCGGAGTAAACGCGTGTCATACACACACACACACATATATATGCGCAGTGTTTTTAAACTGCCTTAATGGCTAGAGGGAGGTTGAAAGCAGGCTAGTGAGCCTGTAAATGAGTCTGTGTGAACCCAGGTCAGCCAGGCATACCCAGTCACTGAGAATGTCACACACATCCACAGCATCTAACCAAGAGCACAGCACTCCTGGGATTTAAGATAGAGGCTAAAAGAGGAAGAAAGCCAGGGGTGTGATGAGGTTAAAGAAAGCAGGAGAGAGAAAGAAGCAGCATTGTATGTGAAGGTCGAAGTCCCTATGCAGTTGTGGCTTTTAGTTTATGTCTGTTAGCTTAGTGGCAATCTGTATTATAGTGTAGTACTAAAAGTTGACAAAAACAACTTTTAGTAGATATACAGTAGGAGTTGGGTATAGCAGCGTTTTTCTAAAGTCAGCTGGAGATGCTCTCATAATTTATGAGACATCTTGCCATGAAAACTTGATGAAGAATCTTGGAAGAGTTTGAGATTTTTTGAACACATAGTAGAGGGCCGAGACCCCAGACATTGGACTGTAGTAAATGGGTCAAGTGGCATTCAGCTTTGTGTTTGAAACACAACACTATCAACACTTATGTAAAAGGCTACAGTGTCCCGGCGTGTATTAATAGAGCTTTTTAACAGAGAGCGTTGTGCATTGTCCTAGATACTCTGGTTGAACATTTGCATATTACTCACTTGCCCTTAGCGAAGTCTCAGGAGTGTGCTTTAAAATTCACTCCCACTTGTGTGAGTGAAAACGTGGGATTTGTGACATTTTAAAGTGCTGTAACCCTAAAACGGGTCAAGAACTGCACTGACTCTGTCCCACCGTTGAGGTTTCGGTGTGCAGGCCAACATGATATCAAAGTCGCATAATGCATAAAGTTGCTGTATGTCATCACTCGTCAGCTTCAGATTCTTCTTCATTTCAAATCATACTTTTCATTGTCTACTTTTATAGTGGCTCTTAAAAGTATGTAACATCCACGGTTGAACTGGTTGGGTTTTTCCTTGTTCATGAGTAAAAGTAAGTAAAGTAATTTAGTTTTTATTAATACATAGCACAGCTTATGACATCAAGACTTTCAAGCGTAAATCACAAGTTGTGACACAAATGACAAGCTTGCTATGGGACATAACTAAATTAACTGCCACAGGAGTTATGTTTTTATTGAGGAAATAAACAAAAAGTTCAGAGGGCTTTGTAAATGGGACTGTAAGGTAAATGGGAAGAGAATTATACATTAACATACGGATAATGGCATCCCTACATAAAACAAATACTTTTTCCCGATATCAGCCCATTTCCCATTTGTCAATCACAAAGGCCCTGAAGTACCTACTGAACAAAACAAGAAGGTATTCATGGGATAGGGAGGACCTGGAAAGCACTGCTGAAAAAAAACATTGAGAGACTAAAAATATACAGGGATGATCTGAAACTTTAGCTCAACAGTGTTGTGGTATAGAATGAGAAACACCACAGGATACAAACAGGCTGCTAGAACCTGGTAGTTCAGGCAAATCTTGGAACCGATGAATCTGCAGTTCAGTGGATTTGATTGTTTCAATCACTGGTGCAATCCTGATCCCCAAGCAGTATATATTATATATAATCCTTCACTATCCAGATTTGACTCTAGTACCTGTATATACTGCATGTAGAATATATTTGTTACATATAAATGTCTGAAATAGCCCTTTATTTATTGTAAAGGCAGTGCAGTTAGATTACAAAAATAATTTAAAAATCTGCAATGATCAAAAATATTGATGTGGTCAGATGAGACTCATAATGAGATTATAATGTCCCGAGTTTAATTCGTGGGTGATTAGATGACCTCCCTCCCCTTTATGTTTGGCTTCTAGCAGTTAAGAGGCTCATGAGCAGACAGATAGCAGCAGAAGTGGGTTGGATCATGTAACTACCGCAGATGAGTCAACACTTAGACTGTATATTATCCTTAATGAGCTGGCGTGACCATGTCAGAACAGTTATTTCCCTTTTGATATCTGTATACTTGTATGGGACAGTATATAATTTTTTTTAGAAAGTCAGGGGACTTGAAAAGTCCCAGTGCTTCCTATGGACAGTCTGTTCCTGCCCACCATCAGCTGTAATCATGTCAACAGGGAAGGGCTCTGGCCTCTTACCCCCCTCTCCACTAGCTCTTCACTTCCTTGAGAACTTGTTTACTTATCGTTGAACTGCTAATTTTCAGTTGTTTGTTTCTTAAAGGATTTGTTCACTCAATTTGTTCCAAACTCGCATAACTTTCTTCCATGGAACACAAAAGCGAAATTTTTAATAATATTGTGGTTGCTCTTTTCCATATAATTACAATGAATGGGCCTGAAGCTCTCAACCTTCACAAAGGGCCCAAAAGTAAGTATACCATAAAACACTCCAAAAATTGTGGTTCTATTATATCATATCGTCATATTCACCCCCGGCTCTTAATGCATGGTTTTTCCTTCTGGTGCATCAGTGAGGGTTTGAACCTTCTGTAATAGTTGCATATGAGTCCCTCAGTTGTCCTCAGTGTGGAAAGATGGATCTCAAAATCATACAGTTATTGTTGGAAAGGGTTCAAATACAAAAAAATTGTAAAACCAAAGAATTTGTGGGAGCTGTAAAATTTTTCTGAAGAACAGCAGACAGTTTAACTGTTCAGGACAAACAAGGGACTCATGAACAAGTATCACTAAAAAAAAACCCAAAAAACAACAACACACAGCTGTGGATCATTCAGGTAACAACACAGTATTAAAGGGGTCATATGATGCTATTTCAAGTTTTCCTTTCTCTTTGGAGAGTCTCTGGTTAATAAAATAGACAAGCAACTGACCAGAAGTGAATGAGAATACAAATACTGAAACTTGGCTGAGAGCTGATGCTCCCGACTTCACGGTTGAACTGGTTGGGTTTTTCCTTGTTCATGAGTAAAAGTAAGTAAAGTAATTTAGTTTTTATTAATACATAGCACAGCTTATGACATCAAGACTTTCAAGCGTAAATCACAAGTTGTGACACAAATGACAAGCTTGCTATGGGACATAACTAAATTAACTGCCACAGGAGTTATGTTTTTATTGAGGAAATAAACAAAAAGTTCAGAGGGCTTTGTATATGTAAATATAATTATATTTATATACAAATATGTTTCTAATATATATATAGATCTATCAATGGGATGGCTTCAAAATACTTGTAATAAAGCAAGTTCATTATATAATTTCATTATACTAAAAAAATGCCCAGGATATTTTTCAAAAATTCATATCCATGGAAGAAAAAGTTGGGTTTGGAACAACGTAAGGGTGAGTAAATCATGACAGCATTTTCATTTTTAGGTGAACTTTCCTTTAAATAATTAAATTGGGTTCTGAATATGTAGTTATATCCTTGTCTGGATCCTGCTGTTTCCTTCCAGACACACGAGTATTGGCTGCTTTTTTATTCTCGTATGCTGTGTTTGTTTCAGTTCTTCAAGACCAAGGACACGCTGCTTTCTAGTCTTACATCAGAGTGTGGCGTGCCACTTAAATCTGTCTCTCCCCTCTCACTTTCTCTTCTTTTCTTTTCCCCAGCACCCATTCTCTTTCCTCTCCCAGCTCACACTTCAGATGGTCAGTGAGGGCCTTGTTTCCCGCGATAGTTCATGTGAGGTGATATCATCTAACATGAACCTTCATTGTTGGAGAGTGCGAGCCGGCGATTGTGCCTCATTGAGACAGCTCCACTGAGGCTTGCAAGATTGTCTGCGTTACAGGCCTAGTTTAAGGAGCTGGGGGGCTTACAATGAATCATGTTGGTAGATTTCATTCGTGGGTGAGCGTTTGACCCCAAGAAAGAATGTTTTGTGCCACACAAACATGCAGTCTTACACATTTGTTCACCTCCACGCTCCAGCCCTCTTCTTTATCTCTCTTTCTCTCTTTTTTTCCATTCGCCCTATTTACACCCTGGCACCTGTCCATGTCACAGTTCCCACCTACTATCAGGACATGTAAGCCATACGCTTCCCCCACACCCTCTCTCTCATCTGCACGCTGCCCTGCAGGCCTGACACACTGAGAGGTAATGCATTGTGGCATGTAACCCCCCTTTCCCTCTGCTCCAGAGTCACATCCCATTCTGCCTCATCATTATTTGCTAACATGGGAATGAGATTACAGGGGTTATGGGTAAGGGGCATTGAGAGATTGAAGCACATTGATGCCACTCATTCTTTTTGTCATTTGTAGTAAAACCAGAATCAAACAGCTGTGTACAAGGCATTTGGAATGAATATGCAAAGAAAAGACAGAAAGAGAAAATACAAAAAGACAGAAATTTCAAAAGCGTAAACCTAAAACTTTTAGAGCAGCCATATTCTTGTGTTCTGACTATCTACTCCATTTAATGCTATTATAATATGTATTGATCCACTTCAAATATATATATGTATGTATGTATGTGTGTGTGTGTGTGTGTCTGTGTGTCTGTGTGTGTGTGCATATATGAATATATAGAAATTTTTATTTTTTTAAACATGTATTTATTTATTTCTGAAATAATCATAATAATAAACAAAATTGTCAAACTACTTAATATGGTAAATATAAAAATTATTTTGTAAGAGGTGTATGCAAGTCATTGTACATGTGAATTTTACTTAATTTTTGTATAAATTAATAGATAGGCTATGAAAACATGAACCTTGACCTCAATAATATTTGTTTGCAACTCATTTGGCATGTCTTTTTACCTTTTTTTAAATTCTCTGCACACAGAGCCTGTCACAACAGATTTATTTTTTTCCTCAGCTTTTTGTGTGGGGAAAAAAACAAAGCGTGTGTTTGGTAACATTGCTCTGTTATAAATTTGTGAATTAGAGCAGCATAATTTGCTGGAGCGGAATTTGCTGTTGAAACAGATGTTTTTTAAATCATTTCATTTTTTCACTCCAGCTGCAGGAATGTGTTGTTTGCTATTGTTCCTAAAAAACAAGATGAATTCCATCTGTGGGAGTCTGTGTTGCATTATTGCTCCTATTTCTGTCTAATAACGCTCTGTTGTTCACACCGCAAAATATTCTTTCTGAAGCAACAAAGTTCTTGCGAGCCCAGAATACGTGTTGTGGATCTGTTGTGTTTATTTGTTTACATGCGCGTTGTCACGATGCGCTTTGTCTTCCAGTACTGAGAAGGCTGTGTTTCCTCCTTAAAGAATCGCGTCTTCTTTTCTCAGCGAGTCAGGAAAGTTTGGCCTTCCACAAAAAAGTTCTTTGCATTCCCTCTTTACACGCATGATCTTTGATTTCCGGCGATGTAAGATCAAAATTGCTGCTCGCGCTCGCGCCGCTTTTCATGCACCCCTCTTGCATCGCAGCGTGAAAAAACAAAGAGAGGCGAGACGGAGATGTGCAGGAAATCTTAGCAGGCCTGCCACTCAAAACATCCACCATCGCCAAACAACGGCATCTGCCTGCCACCACAAATACATTAGAAATCAATTATTTATGGAACACAGTCAAGAACTCTTTAATCTTCTCCTTTTATCCAATTAAAATGCCTAACCGCTTTAAGCCTTTCACAAGGCTTGTGAGCAACACACTCGGCCTCTTTCTTCTTCCTTCATTCCATCCTTATTATTTCTTTGTTTCTCTTTTTTTTCCCGAGATTGCATATAAGAAAGAGCGGTGGCTTCATAGGGACGATGAAGATGGAAGAGAAAGTGTATAAAGTGTAAATGAACTCTTCCACTCCTACCTCTTCTGGTTACAAAGGAACTATTTGAAGTTTTAATATGAAGACTCGCCTTCCATTCCCAGAGCAGGGGACACAGGGGAAAGCGAAGGCTCTTTCATGAGCTCTCTGGCCAGTGTTAAGGGGGAGATTCAAAAGCAGTTGAGCGGGATAGAGATGTACAAATGCCGCTTTCATTATGCAGGAATCTGGTTGCGGCCTTTTATCGCAAATATGATAACGTTGTGCACCAGAATCTCTAATGTTTGACAGTTCTTTGTTCATTTTATTCAGTTTTAATCACATAATCCAAAATGGATTACCCTTTAGCATTACACATACCTTTGCAAAATAACAAGTGATTAAATACTGTACTTGTGATATTTACATGACGACTAATTCAAATCTAAATGAGTGTTGTGGTCTTTATTTAAATGCTACTGTATTTTAGAATATTTAAACTAATTTAAAATTCATGTTATTCTTCTACAATATGGATTTATGTCTGGTCCTTTCCCTTATATCTGCATCTAGCAAGTGTAATATAGTTCAAGGCTTTTCAGAAGAATTTTGGGGGTAAATGGGACTGGCCTTTCATTATGTCCAGCCCGTTGTTATGTTCATTTAGCAATTTCATTGGGTTTACATGATTTCTCCATTTGTGAGGTTGTAGTTACAGAGTGGCTGATAGTAAAATGTGTTGATTTATTAACTGAAAAATAAACTCTTTTCTATTCTCAGTCAGAGACAGACTGTGAGTCACCAGAAATGTTTGCGGCTACAAATGAGTCAAAGAACATTTAGGCCCCACAATTAAAGAGACAGTTGTGAACATGTGACTCTCTGATCTCCTGCCTGCACCAATTAGGCTTCACATAATGTGTGTGACATTTTTTGTGTCTGTAGAGATTTCTTTGCATCTGCTGATGTAATTTATGTGGGGAATCTTTCTGTATTCCCTACTGACTCCAAAATTGAGAGAAACGTGACTTAGAGCCTTTGGAAACGAGATGACTGCTAAATAACAAACAAAGTACACCTACAGACAGGTGTTGCTGAATGATCTGTAATCATATACAACAGTGGTCGCCAACCCGTCGATCGCGATCGACTGGTAGATCTTTATCACTGTCCCAGTAGATCCCAAAAAAAAAAGTTAAATTAGTACAAAAATGCATTACATTTTATGGGGTTATGTTAATGTATCACTGAAGGGAACTGTCTTGAGAAAAGTTTCGATGGCAATGGCATTTTCTTCTCCTCCGTATAAAGCGCAACTCTGCTTTGTTTACAGCGGTAAACAAGGAAACGCTATATTGCTGTCGGTTCATAAGCAGTGTTGCCAAGTCCGCGGTTTTCCCGCGGAATTGGGCTACTTTTACACTGTTGCCGCGGTTTGAAGCGACCCCAATAACGTGATATTTAGTCCCTGGAATGTGAATTTTACTGGAAGAATCCCGCCGAAAAACGTATATTTTTCCCCCGGAATGCGATTTTTACAGGGGAACCCCCCTCGAAACGCGATTGGACTAGTTTTATTGGTAAAACCTGGCAACCCTGTTCATAGGCGCTATCTCCTGTCAGAGAGTGTGTCTCATTCAGACCTGCTGTTTTTGTTTCGTGCAGATGTTTTATGTAGCAAATAAATAAATAACACCTAAAGTCAGACCATTCTGTTTTTGTTTTAAATCCTGAAATTAATCTAAATCAAATAAAAAACAACTGCCTGTGCAGATCATGATTAAGATGCAGTGGTTGCATCTAATTTCAAATGGCTAGATATTTGTGTTTAAAGCCAGTTTGTTTGTTATAAAGCAAATAGCCAATAAATAAATTTGCTTAAAAATCAGTATCAGTATCAGAATCCAATTTGCTAGTAAAAAAAAAAAAAGAAAGAAAGAAAGAAAAGAAATTCTGAATCAGCTATGATCAGCTCATCACTAATTAAAATACTAAGTAAAAGGTCTCAAATTTGAAGTACAATCTTGGAAATCTTTTCTATCAATTCTTCAATAGGTAGATATTGTCTTTCATAAAGGCCGAGGTCAGGGATCTTGGGCCTAAAAAGGTTGGTGACCACTGATATACAATGTAACTGTAACCATTTATATATAAAACACATGTAAGTATGCAGATTTTTCGTCAATAGAATAATTATGATTTAATCCCTGCATTTCTAACATTTAAAAAAGCAGAAAAAAATTAATAACAATAATATAAAATTAGCAAAATATATAAAAAAATCATTGCGTTCAACACTGAATCGATATCTTAAGATAATACACTAACTTTGACAAATGTAAAAATAAAGCAATGCTCTGTAATATATGGTAGTGTATATTAGGGACGCTTAAAACTTTTATGGAAACTAACCCTACTATACAAATGTTTGGGATACTGTTCATATGGTTCTTCAGCAAGGATGCATAAAATGGTTCACAATATTACTGTTTTTAATTTATTTTTGATCAAATAAATGCAGCCATGATAAAAAGAAAACAGAAAACTTCTTTAAAACATAAAAATCTTAATATTCCAATCTTTTGTAGTGTATGTACTGTATGCACAAAAAAAGCCCTAACATTGAAATAATGTAACTAGTTAATCCTTTGTTGCTGATTATGTTTGTGATAAATGTAATTTCTCTAAATTATGATGAAGTGTTTCTGTGGACCTCACTTCAATAACGTTACTGACGGTTGTTTGCCAGTATATGTAAGTTTGTGTGTGTGTGTGTGTAGTCACGAAATATTCAGCTCATTTAGTCAAATATTCAGTAATAAATATTCAAGTCTAGTTTAACTCAGAGTTATGTATCTGTAAATGTGAGGCTCTTTAACCCTTTGATGCACAAGCTATGAAAACCCCTTCTAATGCACAATATGGGTCTAAAATGACCCGTATTCATTTCCTATGTTCCCCTTCAGGAACTCGAGCTGCATCGAAACGCTACGGGAACGCCTCCAGCGTGACCACGCTCTGAATCACATGTGTAACCAGTCCAATGGATGGGCGAGACGTCACGGGCGGGGTGACGTAGCGACCAGGAAGCATAAAAGCACGTGCGGTGAAACCGGCGTCAGCTTCCTGTCATTCAGCAAGCGCTCCGTGTGTCAGTCTGATATCTGTTTGTGAGTCTTATTTAGTGTTGTCTGTCACGAAATCTCAAGACAAGACTAAGGCGAGGGCAGGCAGCGTTCAGTCTGTGTGTTCCTCCCTGCCCGCGTTACTTTACGGCTGGGGATACACACAGTTTGTTTGTTGTCTGCTTGGGAGCAAGCACGCAGAGTTAGCTCTCGAAAAAAAAGGAGCTGACGGCCCTTTTTGGTAGCGTTTGTTACTGCCTTGCTTCGCTCTCAGAGGGGTCTCTTTGAGAAGAGAGCCTATACTAGCGTTCCTCGCAGTGCCGGCCCCGCTTTCGCCGAGGCGGAGCGGAGGCTGTTTTAGTGGGTTTCGCATATGGATCCGGTGGAGGGAATGTAGACAGGCGCGTCCCTATCTACTTCCTTAACCACCAGATCAGGCGCCCGCTCGCCGCCCCCCCCCCCCCCCCCCTCGACACTCCGCCTGTCTTTCTCCGAGGAGATTGATACGGAGGGCGTCAAAGAGCTCGCCAGTTGCACAAACATCAGTTACACAAGCATATTATCTTGATATTATAATGAGCCGCATTAATGGGGAGCGGAGCTCGCGCAGTCGGCTCTCGGGGGGCGGATTGTGCTTTTCCCGCTGTTAAGTGCTCCGCTTTCGCTGGGCACGCTCCAAGGAGTGTGTCCGTGCCTGTGATCTTGCGATTGCGGTCCCGCTTCTTCCCCCTCTGAGTGAGAGCTTGCTGATGCGGCCATCTTTCTCTGAGGAGATTGATGTTGTTTGTGTGACTGAGTGGCTCGCGCGCTGCCGAGGCAACGCTTATATATACATAATTTGGTTTTTGATGTGAATCTTACTCACCAGACCGTATTTACTTCTCTGGTTGTTTGACTGCATTTAATTCTGAGGAATAAAATGAAGTTTTTATCTGACTATGAGAAGTTAGATATACAGGGGCACTTGAGATAAAGCATAAATAAATAAATTTTCTCGAGTGAGAGCACGAGTTTACCTCTCTTCCTCTGAGGAGGTTGAGGCGGTCAGCAGGGGCTGCTGGGCGGGAGCAGTCCCAACCTACCGTGTTCCAGCCCCTCATTCTGGGGGCCTCTCTTCTCATACTCCGCAGAGTCTAGAGTCAGATTGGCGCTCCCAGGCCGAAGGGTTCTAGCGAAGGCGGTTCTGCGGACCGTCATTCTCTGGATAGTCTTCGTCATAAACGTCCTGACGCCTAAGGCCTAGGACTTTTTGAGGGCCAGCTCCCTCTGGGGAAGAGCGGTGAACACCGCATTACACGGTGCACTTCTCTCAGTTACCGCCCGGAAATGTAGCGGTACTAAGAGGCTTGCTACCTCTAGCCGTCGTTTTCAATAGGAGACTTCAGCTATGAGAGTCCTGATGCTGTGGCTCAGGACCTCGGAGGTCAGGCCCCTCTGGGGAACACGGTGCCCGTCTCTCCTCAGTGCCCTCAGGAGATCAGTCTGCCAACCCTGCCGGTGTTCCAGGGCGCAGCGGTCTCCGGCGAGCGCTCTCTCAGTTACCGCCCGGAAACGTAGTGGTGCTAAGAGGCTCGTGACCTCCACAGAGGGCTCTAGAGCAGCTAGCCGGGTCGCCCCCTGCGGGTCCCCCGCTTCAGGGCACCGAACTAGCCGCTCTGGTTACACCAGAGGTCAGTCTCGAGAGACTGATTCCCTTAGTAGACTATTTGGCAGCGTGAAAACTACTGCCAAACGTGTTTCAGTGGGTCCTGCACTCTGTAGTGAGAGGCCACAGAATCCAGTTTGTTTCTCCGCCGCCTCAATTCAATGGGGTCTTTCCCACCCTGGTGGGCCCCGAGCAGGCTCTGGTAATGGAACAGAAGTAGACACTCTCTGAGGATGGAGGCCATCGAGGTGGTCCCTCCTCGCACAGCAGACTCCGAGTGTTACAGCCGGTACTTCACGGTTCCAAGGAAGGATGAAGGGCATCCTTCCTCATCATAGGAAGTTCCTGAGGTTTGCTTCTGGGGTCAAAAGCCTACCAATACCGGTTCTTCCTTTGGCTTTGGACTCTCACCCCACACTTTCACGACTCAACCACATCGACGATTGGTTGATATTAGCTCAATCAGAGCACATGGCGGTTTGACATCGAGATGTCATTCTCGCTCACATGAAAGAGCTGGGTTTAAGACTTAACGCCAAGAAAAGTGTGCTTTCTCCAGTACAGAGAGCCACTTATCTGGGCGTGGTGTGGGATTTGACCACGATGTAGGCACGTATGTCTCCTGCTCGGATCGAGTCGATCCTCGTCGTGAGAGTGAGAGAAGGCCGGTCACTCACTGTCAAGCAGTTCCAGACTGCTGGGTCTGATAGCAGCCGCGTCCAACGTGGTTACTTTTGGCCTGCTGTACATGAGACCCCTACAGGGGTGGCTTAAGACCAAGGGGTTCTCCCTGAGGGGAAACCCGCTTCGCATGCTCAAGGTCACGCGGCGGTGCCAACGTGCCTTAGACATGTGAAGGAAACCTCGGTTCTTATGTCAGGGCCTGGTGCTGGGAGCCGCATATGCTAGCAACGGATGCATCTTTCACCGGTTGGGAGCGGTCATGAGTAGCCGCTCGGCCCGCGGTCTGTGAAGCCGCCGCCATCTCAGGTGGCGCATAAGTTGACTGGAGATGCTGGCCGTGTTTCTAGCTTTGAAACACTTCCTCCCAGGCCTAAGAGATCGCTATGTGTTGGTGCCATCCATTGGACTGATTACACATGGGATTCAGAGCGTGGTCACGCTGGAGGCGTTCCCGTAGTGTTTCGACGCAGCGTCTCGTTCCCTTTGGGGAACCATGGTTACATACATAACCTGGTGACGTTATTTCATACTTCACTGGCCATTTGTATTTTTTTTTTGTTTTATCTTTTGAAATCAGTTTATTTCAGCATTTAATATTCCCTGATCTATACATTTCTTGATCAATGAATATTCAAAATATCTTTTTACAATGACCACAAATTAATATATATATTTTTTTCATAGGTTTTTTGTTACTACATACAAATGGGTCAAAAATGACCCATCTATGTAAACATGATAAAACAAAAGAATAAAGACATTTTGTTAAAATTATTATTTTAGCAGCTACTTAGACCAGCACATTTAACACTTGAAATATGTTGCCACTTTGTCACACATAACATACACATATCACTGATAACCGATAACACTAAAATTAAACTGTCTGTAGTGCAACTGTAGTGAATTGCAGTGAATGTGACCGAATAGATGAAAATAAAACTTAACTAAATAAAATCACACAGGTACAGTACCATCTCAAATTGCCATCTCAGTGCTTACATGCTTTACAAATGACAACTACAGGTTTGTGCTCCTTGCAAAATAGTCTGACACTGAACGCCAGTTGCTGACTTTTTTGTCTTTGGAAGCTGGGCAGATCCTGCACCTCTTCCTCTTCGATTGACCCTCCTGCCTGATGTATACCTGTGGCCGTGTGGTGGCTGAATTTAGTTTTTTATCCCACATCTTCCCATTACCTCTGTAATATGGTTTTGAAGGTGGGGCCTGCCCTCCAAGCACCTCTTCATATGTGGCATGACAAGCTCTTTGACCAGTTCCTTGATGAATAACTGTCATGCACTGGTCACACCACCCATGTAATCAGGGTGTTGTGCAGTGAAGTTGGTGTTGGCCAGGGGTGGCCAACGTCTGTCTTGGAGAGCCACAGTCCTGCAGATTTTTGCGTCAATCTTAAATAAAAACTCACCTGCCTGTAGTTTTTTAGTAACCCTTAGACCTTGATTAGCTTGTTCAAGTGTGTTTGATTAGGGTTGGAGCTGAACTCTGCAGGACTGTGGCTCTCCAGAACCAACATTGGCTGCCCCTGGTGTAGGCAATGAGGTTGTAACATCCAGCACATTGCACCACGGCACCATGGGCCCACCTCCATGTTCTCAGCTTAGATGAGTAGGTGCAAACCATTTTTACTCAATCTGTTGGACTGGGTCTGAGTTTGCTCTTAGAGGACTCATCAGACAAGTCTTCAATGTCATCAAAGAGCTGGATTTACACCCACAACTCCAGATTGACCCTGTGGCACATAGTCTAGGTCATCAGCATCAGATATTTCAGACTCTGAATCAGGACTAAGAATTGCCTGATCTTCCTCATCATGCAGCATCTGTACAAACATTTCAGCCGTTGATCTAGAATGTCTGGGAACAGCCATACTAACACTCTTGATAAAAAGTGCACAACAAGCAGTTGATCATGTATATACTGATTATATATTGTCACTGTCAGACAGAAACCTTGTATGTCCAAACCCATTACTTTTCAGGAACACTGACAGACATAAAGGGTGACCAATGCAATAGTATTGATTTATGACAAAAAAAAAGATGAAATGTGGAGATATGAGGTTTCTGCCTGACAGCAATGATATATATACTTGTATATAATAACGTATTATTTTGACTTTTATTTTGTTGACCTAGCTAACACTAGCTGGCTAAAAGAGAATATGTCAACAATAAGCTAGTTAATAGTATTAAACATGATTCTCTGTCTCACTAGTAATAGATTTCAAGGTCCTTAGCCTAACATTCAAATATTATATCCAGTTATCTTTCACAATATATCAAATATTTTCTGTGGTAATAAATTATAAAATAAGACTAAATGCGTCAATTATACAAAAGCAGCCATGTTGAGTTGTGAAATGTGGGGCGGGTGAATAGTTTTCTGAAGTAAATATGTTCCTACTTACAAAAAAAAAAAAGCAAATATCGAAGGTTTCTATATGGGTCATTTTTGACCCATGTGTGTAAAATTCATGTAGAAATACAAATACTGTATTTTTTTTTTTTTTTTTATAAAGTAAAGAAAGGGCAAATAAACATAATAATTTGTGGAAGTCAAAAACAATATACTTAAAGGCTATCTGGAATAATAAATTATAGAAAAACATTTCTTTCAGATATTCAGCAAAGAAGCACTCATCCATAACTGAAATAACACAGAAAATGAATACGGGTCATTTTAGATCCATGTTGTGCATTAGAGGGGTAGTGATACAAAAATTATTTTTATTTAAAAATTAAGAAAGAAAAAAAAAATAAGAATTTTTGATGATCAAAAACAAGTTAATTGAGGAATGCCTGGAATTCTGAATGATGAAATTAATTTCTTGCAAACATATAGAAAAAATAAACACAATCAGGTCACTTTAGACCCATGATGTGCATCAAAGGGTTAAGTTGTACACTGCTTGTAGCTGATTGTTTTGAGGTTAGATGTGCAGTCCCCCCTGGATTTGAGTGATAGATGGTCCATTTTTACTGATGAAATGGTCCTTCACCTGACAAAAATGGCCTTAACTGCTCTAAAGGCATTTGAGGATTTCTTTCACATCCTGTGAGTCCATGGAATTCCCACTCCACTGAAAGACAAGAGGATTTCCGAACGGTTTCCTGCACTCAGGCTTTGAGGGTGACCTGCGTTCATCCCTTGGTCGTATTTCCCACTCACGTTCTCTCTTCTCTTTTTCTGTGCTTGTCTCTCTCACACACTTGTTTGGCTCAGAGGGGCCTGTGATCCAGAGCCGCTCTCGTTTCAGCCCATCTGAAGTGATTACCTTTGCCTGGGATTCCACCCACCCCCACAGGTCCCCTGGGGAGCCGCGGCAGGCAGACGGCTTGACTTTATTTCCTCCGCCTGCTCTGTGCTGTTCCTCAGCCGAACCCTGCTTCAGGTACAGCTCAGCGGGGTTGGAGTGGAAATTATCTAGAGATCAGCGTCAGTGAAGTAGCTCACATTAGTTTTAGTGACAGTTCAACATGGGGCACACAACACAGAGCTAAGTGGTAATTATGAATCAACATGACATTCATTTTTTTATGTTGTTTTTTCATAGACAAGTGTGCCAATGCATGGAAACCTTGTGTCGGATCATTTCACAGTGCCTTTAATTGAAGTAATGCTCTGTTACATGGTTGTAATATGGCTGTTATTCCGTTATCCACAAAGTCAATTATTAAGCACTTTTGTCTTTACACGCTGCAAAATATTATTTTCTGGAAAAATTAAATAATAATAATAATCTTAAAACACCATTCAAAAGTTTGGGCCTGGTAAGGTTGTTTTATTGTTACTGAAGTCCCATTAAGCTCACCAAGGTTGCATTTATTTGATCAAAAATACATTCAATTTAGAAATATTGTGAAAAATATTACAATTCAAAATATGTTTCCTATTTTAAAATGCCGTTTATTCCTGAATTGTCAGCAGCCATTATACCAGTCTTCAGTGTCACATGATTCTTCGGAAATTATTTTAATATGCCGATTTGATTCTAAAAAAAAAATTTCTATTATTATTACTGTTCAAATGAACAGCATTTGTTTTAAAAAAATTGTAACAATGTAAAAATCTTTACTATCACTTTTGATCAATTCATTGCATCCTTGCTTAATAAAAGTAAATAAACAAAAAATCTTACCGACCCCAAACTTTTCAATGGTAGTGTACATTTACAGCATCTAATAAGCAAAATAGTTTAATATCAACGATGCTGTTACTTTTAGAGAATATAAATAACATTTATCCTTGTTTACAGTGGCGAGAAGAACTTAATTCAAAATGTATTCTCTTTATTATCTCTTTATCAATTTTGCTTCTTCAGTAAATTATCTCATTTATGTTTGTATTTTTTATTTTTTTACTGGAAAACTAGATAAAAGTATTGATTTAAATAATTACTTTTTGCAATGCATCGACTGAATTGAACTGATATCATGTCTTAATCCACATGCGTGAGGAGAATCATCTACGATTAAAACTTTGTTGAGAAGAGGTGCTCATATTCAGCTCAGCTTTGATATCTAATCTGAAGAGCAGAAAAGTTCAGTCTGTTTTGTTGATGCCGCCGACAGCTTCAGCAGTGAAAATGGGAGCGTGTCTGATATTTCTCCTGCTCACTGCTTCGCCTTTTGTCTGTGACAAGCTTGAACTCTGGCTCTCATTGCAGTCAGAGAGTGTATCATTTCTAAAAACAGGCTTAAATGAAGCACAAAAGAGAGAGAAAAGAAAAATGAGGAACTACAGAACTAAAGTTAAGTAAATTAATTCGTAATATCTTTTTTTTTGAGATCGTATCTGTCCTCAGATGTGTAAAAAGGAAAACACCATAAGATATGGCTCTAAAGCGCATTATTTCCTGATACTGCTAATTAAACTGCTAGCATCATTAATTGGTTTGAAGATATCTTTGCATTGAGTTGGAGACATCTTAAGCTCAATTAAAGATAGCTTCGACTCAATTACAGATATCCAAATGCTGTGTCCCACAATATGCAATCGGGATCTTTTTTCGGTGCAATACCAGATGCCCTATAACAGAAAGATTGTGCTCTTTCCACTTCCAAAGTTTCATTTTATCATGAAAAGATTGTGTGCGTGTCAATGTGCCAATGCATTGTTTAATCCTATTCTCATCCCAATGGAGATATTATACGTGACTTTATATAGGGATAATTTGGTCTGAACAGAGGTTCAGTGGAATTTATTAGTGATTCGTTTAAACATGAGCTGCTCTTTACACATCTGCCACCGTCTGAGTGATAAATTGCATGTGTTTTCACAATTTGTGATGAGTGAGTTGACAGATGGCGGGTGGTATTTGCACAAGCGGTGATGCATTGATCTCCATTCTCTTCACAAAGGGGAAAATCAGCTCACTATAGTCCCTGTTAAGTGACTGACCTTATTAAGCGCCTTAGATTTCAACAATTGTAGGGCAACTGATCACTTTGCCCTTTTTAAAAAGAAAAAAAAAATGATCCAAACACTTTAAAAGGGTAAATTCCCTGGAGATTGTATCAGTCTAACTTTAGAAATGCTCCTCATATTCAGTTTCCTTTGACATTGATTCTTTTAATTCTTTTTATCCACAAGACTTGCAATTACTCAGTAGAGTAGATTGTTATCATTGGTTGTACCACAAAGATGAGTTGGCTTGAAAGGGGCAACAGACACACTGTTTCTTCAAAATTATCTCCGAAGCTGAAAGCTGAAGTGTTAGTTTTCTTTTAGTTGAAACTTCTCATCTCCTTTGAAAAAAATTGATGCAGAAACCTTGTGGTTTGGAGGAGAGCAAAGGGTGAACAAACCATATCACCACTTGAAATATCTATTCTTAATTAGAATGTTTTCACATAAAAGTGGCAGATGCTATTTACACTATATATGTATTATCTGTTTAACCTTTACCTCTACAGCCTTTTTTAAATTATCATACCAAATTTATATTGTGTTTATGTTGTATAGTATTGAATGTGTTTGTTATAGTCTGTCATTTTCCTTCTGCATCTGAACCATAATTCCAATGCTGTATTTTGCAGGTCGCTGTGCAAGCTGTGGGGAGAATGTGGTCGGTGAGGGGACGGGTTGTACTGCCATGGACCAGGTCTTCCATGTGGACTGCTTCATCTGCATGACCTGTGGCTCTAAGCTCAGAGGGAAGCCCTTTTATGCCATGGAGAAGAAGGCCTACTGCGAACCCTGCTATATAGTGAGTGTGATCCGCTCGACGCTCAATATACACACACTGGGTCTCATACACTAATAGTTAAAGGAATAGTTCACCCATAAATGAGCGTTTTGTCTGCTATGGAAGTCAATGGGGACCAACAACTGTTTGGTTCTTCAAAATATATTTTTTGTGTTCAACATAAGAAAGAAACTTATAAAGGTGTGGAACGACATGAGGGTGAGTAAATAATGACAAAATTTTCATTTTTGAGTGAACTATTCCTTTAAGTGTTCTTAGTCACGCAAAATATCTGCTAGATGCACAACAGGTGTGCATACGTATGTCATTTTTAGTAATTTCTTTCTAATGTTGAGGAATACATGTGTGAGTTTATTATTTATTGGCCTTTTTGGATTTATTACATTAGGATGGTGCAGATGTGACAGGATTTTTTTTTCCATAACATAACCCAGGCTGGACTTAAATCCAGGTCTCTGATAGCACAACATCTTATGTGTCATGGGCAAAGCACTTTGCCACATTTCTCACATTCTAGCGTTCTAATATGCTAATTTCATGCTCAACATGTCTTATTATCAATCTAAAAAACTGTGCAAACCCTGATGTTTTTTTTTCAGGGTCCTTTGATGCATAGAAAGTTCAAAAGAACAGCATTTATTTGAAACAGTGTTATTTTAGTATTATTGAGATACTATTTCATGTTTTTTATGAATATTTTAAGAGTAAGATTTCAGATTTTATTTTTATATTTTCACTTTAGTTAAAGGGGTCATATGACGTTACTAAAAAAAAACATTATTTGGTGTAATGTGTTTATGCGGTTTAAGGTAAAAAAAAAACAGTATTCTCCACATACTGTACATTATTGTTTCTCCTCTATGCCCCGCCTTTCTGAAACGCGAAAAAGCAAGGTGTACGCTGATTGGCCAGCTATACAGTGCATTGTGATTGGCTGAATACTTCAAGTGTGTGACGGAAATGTTACGCCCCTTACCATACTGCGATGCCGTGTCCCGGTACGATGAGACAAAACTAATCAAACTCATTACGAACGAGACATTTGTTGCATCCAGTGGGGACATATTTACTGATTATAATGACTTATACTGTATTTTTACGCGTTGTTGCATTACGCTGCGTAAACATAAAATCATGTCTGCATTTGTGATTGGAGAAACGACAAACAACAAGCGCTACTCTACACTGCTCAAAACTCGCGTTTGAATAATCAGTGGCAAATTCTTTAAATATGTAAACATACTTACAGGCTGTCAGTCAGAACAGCCGGCATTGAGGCTACTCTCCCAGGTTCAGGAAACAGTACTCCGTAAAATGCGTTGCACATACACGAATATTTGGTTTGAACTGTTCTGGAACAGTAACCACTGATTTCTAGTTGTGTCCTCTTTTGGAAGTCCAAACAAAATATTTTAGCTTTCGCATCTCCACGACATGGCGGCAACAATACTACAGCGAGAATCAAAGTTACGCCTTCTTTCTTTGCTTAAACATTTGGCCGGTGTTATGCAAATCTTCCCACACAGTGACGTAGATTTGTGTGGGCGTGTTTAAATGAGGTGTTTTAGGAGGGCGTGGATGAATCTTAACTTTTATAAAGAATATCTCTTTAGGTTTGAGACTTTAGTCTTTGCAACTTTAGGGATCTTATCTATTCACGAACAGCTTGTAACAATTCAAAGAGAAAGGAAAACTTGAAATCGCATCATATGCGATCTTTAAAGTATTAGTAATTTTGTTGTTTATTGTAATTTTTAAAGATATATGTCTGTATAGTTTTTATTAATTTTATTTAAGTTTTAGTTTATTTCAGTATATACAGGTTAAACTAAATAAAAATGACAACTGTTGCCCTAATTTTAGTTTCAGTTTTAGTTTTCGTCATGATAATAACCCTGATTTTAAATATATATTTTTTTTTTGTAAAATCCTGCATTGTCACTTTTGAATTGAAGTGTATATACAAACCCAGTTCCAAAAAAGTTGGGACACTGTACAAATTGTGAGTAAAAAAGGAATGGAATAATTTACAAATCTCATAAACTTATATTTTATTCACAATAGAATATAGATAACATATCAAATGTTGAAAGTGAGACATTTTGAAATGTCATGCCAAATATTGGCTCATTTTGGATTTCATGAGAGCTACACATTCCAAAAAAGTTGGGACAGGTAGCAATAAGAGGCCGGAAAAGTTAAATGTACATATAAGGAACAGCTGGAGGATCAATTTGCAACTTATTAGGTCAATTAGTGGCAGTGTCTCTCAGAAGTCAAGATGGGCAGAGGATCACCAATTCCCCCAATGCTGCGGTGAAAAATAGTGGAGCAATATCAGAAAGGAGTTTCTCAGAGAAAAATTGCAAAGAGTTTGAAGTTATCATCATCTACAGTGCATAATATCATCCAAAGATTCAGAGAATCTGGAACAATCTCTGTGCGTAAGGGTCAAGGCCTGAAAACCATACTGGATCTTCGGGCCCTTAGACGGCACTGCATCACATACAGGAATGCTACTGTAATGGAAATCACAACATGGGCTCAGGAATACTTCCAGAAAACATTGTCGGTGAACACAATCCACCGTGCCATTCGCCGTTGCTGGCTAAAACTTTATAGGTCAAAAAAGAAACCATACCTAAACATGATCCAGAAGCACAGGCGTTTTCTCTGGGCCAAGGCTCATTTAAAATGGACTGTGGCAAAGTGGAAAACTGTTCTGTGGTCAGACGAATCAAAATTTGAAGTTCTTTTTGGAAAATTGGGACGCCATGTCATCCGGACTAAAGAGGACAAGGACAACCCAAGTTGTTATCAGCGCTCAGTTCAGAAGCATGCATCTCTGATGGTATGGGGTTGCATGAGTGCGTGTGGCATGGGCAGCTTACACATCTGGAAAGGCACCATCAATGCTGAAAGGTATATCCAAGTTCTAGAACAACATATGCTCCCATCCAGATGTCGTCTCTTTCAGGGAAGACCTTGCATTTTCCAACATGACAATGCCAGACCACATACTGCATCAATTACAACATCATGGCTCCGTATAAGAAGGGTCCGGGTACTGAAATGGCCAGCCTGCAGTCCAGATCTTTCACCCATAGAAAACATTTGGCGCATCATAAAGAGGAAGATGCGACAAAGAAGACCTAAGACAGTTGAGCAACTAGAAGCCTGTATTAGACAAGAATGGGACAACATTCCTATTCCTAAACTTGAGCAACTTGTCTCCTCAGTCCCCAGACGTTTGCAGACTGTTATAAAAAGAAGAGGGGGTGCCACACAGTGGTAAACATTGCCTTGTCCCAACTTTTTTGAGATGTGTTGATGCCATGAAATTTAAAATCAACTTATTTTTCCCTTAAAATGATACATTTTCTCAGTTTTAACATTTGATATGTCATCTATGTTGTATTCTGAATAAAATATTGACATTTGAAACTTCCACATCATTGCATTCTGTTTTTATTCACAATTTATACAGTGTCCCAACCTTTTTGGAATCGGGTTTGTATAAACAAAAAATTATATTTAATAATTTTTCATATTATAAAAAACATTTTTTATCTATATGTATCTGTATGCATGTGGACAACAACAGATGAGATCACAATTTATTAGTACACATGTGTATATATAGATATGTATAGTGATACATTGTGACCTCATCTTTTGTTGTCTGCAAGCACACATTTACACTGTTAGTTTACTTGCCGCTCAGCACATTTCTACACATATCCAAGAGGAAATACTTCAGCGGCACTAGTTTGCATGCTCTTTGATGCTCTAGTTTCCTTGTCTTCATATGAAGCTAGCTTCAGCTCTCATTAGCGCCATATGTTCTGAGGACTTGTCTAAGATCTGCCAGAAGCATCTGGCTCTGTATAAAACCTGGATTTAGGTTCTTTCAGAAATGTTACCCAAACCATTGCTCTTTTCATAATCATTCACCTATTCCTGTCACACTCCTCATTCTTCCGTGATGAGCTGCTTCACAGTTGTTAGCTCAGTAGTCAAATCCATAAGAGGCATAAAGATTAGACAAACAGTGGCCTCGCATGCAAAGGAACAAGCATCACGTTCAACTCCATCCCATACATCTGATAAGCTTTCACACGGGCAAATCACACTTGAGATGTAACACGAGTATTAAAATCACATTAGACCGCCAGATAGGATTACTTTCCTTTGTAGATTGGAAACCAAATCAGGGCCTCCTTTTACTCCCTCCACCGTCCACCTTCCTTTTTTTGTTTCTGTAAATAATTTCTCATTTCTTCAGGCGAACGGTAAGAGAAAAGGAAACTAGTGACAGTTACCGTAAGAAATTAAAATTAACATTTCTCATCGAACTAGAGGTTAGGAGTTTCTTATAAAAAGCTAACAAACTTTCTGAGCATGTTTTCCCAACATTTGAGAGTTGTGCAACATCTGCATGTGCTGGTAGACATTTAAAAGTTTTGAGAACCATATTTTGTTTGTCATCATTACAAAACACTTTTTTAATTCCTGTTTTGAAATGCAGACTTTTCAGCTACTCTGTGTGGGAGACAAAAAGGGATTACATTAAGAGTATTAGAGTATTGCGTTCATTTAGTTAGCAGTTCTGCGTAGGGGTCTGTAATAGGGACATAGCTATTAATGTTCACACTCTAATTTTGTATGTAGCTAATTTTGTAATGGGTGTCAATAGAGAAAGATGCATTTTAGGACAGATGGTGTTGTTCTAGCCAGACGTTGACTCATTGGTTGGGTCCAGAAAAATCCACAAATGAGTTTAAATAAATACCAGCACAAAGTGCTAAAGGCTGTAATGTCACAAACTCTTTCACACCATTTCGACAACCACATTTTTTTGGAAGACCTGTCAATCAAATTAGTTCACACTTAGCCACCAGTAACCTGGTCTGATCTGTCTCAGCCATATGGCTCTTTATATGTAAGAGAGCAGGCTCTGTAGAAAGTGAAATATTGTTATAGAAGGATTCTTTATTTAATTGTGTTTATGTGGATCACATGCTGACCCATTTCCAAGCTGATAAGAGCAAAAGTGCAGAAAAGGCCTTTTCTGTTTGATCAGTCTTTACTGTAAGTATAAAATTTTGAAACCCAGAGTCGGTCAGCACCAAAAATAAGTATTAGCCCAACTCACAAAGAAACCAGGCCATTCCTCAAACTGCCTTTTATTTCATCATTGTTTCCCGTTTGTACTTGTGTTATTTCCATTTCCAATGGCATGTGTAGCCTACTTACGTTTCTGTTGTGGCCTCAGTGTTTCCCTATTTCCCTTTTAAGAAACCACTTTATTACTGAGCCAGCACTTTCTTTAGTGTTCTTCTCTTTTATACAGACAATGCAAATTTCAAAGAAGCCAGAATATTGTTAAAATTGGTCAGATTTGTTTAACAATTTAAATGGTCTAAACCAGAGTTGCCTAACGTTTCACTATGAAGGGCCATACTGTGAGCCAAAATTATATTTTGCATTATATCCAACTATATTTCAAGTCTATTTTTTTAATTCACTTATATTCACAAAATTTAAAAGCAAAAATAATAATTAATAAAAATGTTATTTTTATGCCCTCTTGTGCTATGGCATTTTGGGCCAAATCGAAGGTCATTATGTGGGCCCTGGTTTGGGCATCTCGGTCTAAACAGATGCCCTGTTGACCAGAGCAACACTGTATGACTGACTACACAATTTTTATTATCTCAATATTGCATATTCCATGTTCATGCATGTATTCAGTTGGAAGTAGCCATATAGCAGCTCTGACTGAGTGATCGGGATCCTGACTTACAAATATGCCAACCTGATTTTATGGGAAAATGTACAGTAACTATTTTACGAGGGT
Source organism: Sinocyclocheilus grahami (assembly GCF_001515645.1). Classification (NCBI taxonomy): domain Eukaryota; kingdom Metazoa; phylum Chordata; class Actinopteri; order Cypriniformes; family Cyprinidae; genus Sinocyclocheilus; species Sinocyclocheilus grahami. The sequence continues at coordinate 1,773,640 of NW_015505310.1, read as the reverse complement.
GCAATTTTGTAATAATTTGTATTATGTAGTTTGTAAGAAAACATACAGTATTTAGAAAAAAGCAAGCATGAATGTCCACCTCTAAGCATAACCATCACTGGGGCTTAAGCAGGTCATACAAAAGCATACAAATGTATGAATTTTTATTTGCCACCAATTCGACAAAATATAAAACAGTTATGAATTGCTCTGAGTTTGTGTTGAAAGTGCAGATCCATTTATCTAACCTGTAACTTTCTACCTCTCTGTGTTTTTGTGTTCTTGATTTATGTCAGCCCAAAGAAGAAGTTAAGAATTTTCATATTTGACAACATGACAGCCTCTGTTGCATCATAGGTAGCTGATACTGTAGGAAATGCCAAGTTCTCCAAATTATAACATATAGTCCTAGCAGTGAGGTTTCACTGCCTTTCTTTGTTGCCCACTGCTCAAAATGGCAAATCCAGAGTATTTCCAGCACTGTCACCAAAGCCAAAACCACCTTACCACTCCTCCAGCTTTTCAGTAAACCCTTACTAAATCATCTACACTTACCGCTGCGACTAGGGCACAGTGCACAGCATCATTACTGAATATTCAAGGGAGCATAGGCAAATTGGAAATAATAAATCTTTAATAATAAATTTTAACACCGTAGCAGTGCAGGTTTCCTGACTGCTACTGTTTTTTAGATATTACAGGGATAGTTCATCCAAAAATAGCATTTCTGTTATCACTTTCTCACCCTTATATAAACCTGTATGATTTGTTTCTTCTTCTGCAGAACACAAAAAAAGACTGTTGGGGGTCGAACAATACTTAACCCCACTAACTTTAATTGTATAGACAAAACACTTAAATGTTTTTTTATATATATTTCATTTTGGGGTGAACTGTCCCTTAATTTTTCCCTGTACTTCAAGCCAAAATACAATATACTGAGAGAGACACTGAGTTTGTATATTTCATTAATTTCGCTCCGTTTTGCAGAACTTCAAAATGATAGAAAATAGGCTATAAGTAACAAGACTGCAAAGCAATAGTTAACCTTTGTTCCTAAGAACAGCGTCAGACTATTATGTCTATCTGTGTACTACTTCAACAGATGAATCACTTGAACAGCTGAAGTATCGGTGACTCAGGCCATCTCTTGAATCACCCCCACTACACTGATCAGCTCTCAGAATGATTGTACTTGTCTTCCTCTGGAAGTTTTCCAACTTGGATCCATGCGCTAAAGAGGGCCGGGATAATTTAAGAACTTTATTTATGCATTTCATCAGCATAAATGTTCTTCTGGCACAAGATCAAAAGGATGGAAGAAATCTGAATTTCTTAATGAAAGTAATTTCTTCTTCTTTTCTCCTCATCCTCCGGGTCATACGCCTCTGTGCGATTAGAGAATGAGCATGAGACTTTGGTCTCTATAGAGACATGGCAGTCCCCCAGTGAGCTGGGGGAAAACTTCAAATGAGGCCAGCGAGTCAGTCTAGGAATCTTTTAAGATAGGAAGAATGCACATTGTACATTATTTATCAGTTTATTTACCTGCAGAGAAAGGATCATAGCATTCGTATTTTCATTGTTCCTATATAAACATCTCATTTACTGCTCTGTTTGCCACTAGGGAGACAGAATGGGGGAAAACACCTGTTATGTATCTAATGACATATGCTTTGTTCTAAAGAAAATAGAATAAATGTATTGAAATCTTCTTTTCGACTTCTTGGTAAACTGGTCACGTCTTACTAAATAACTGCATTTCCTTCTATAAATACCTTTGGTGTATGACAGTCATTGTGTTTTTGAAGTGTTTTCAAAACAATTTTCATGTCAACTTGTTGGGCCCTGAGTTAAAATGATAATTTATCATAATGATCGTAACTTCATTGCAGGATTGCAGCTCTTCATTGTGGCATTTCAATTTTTGATTCATCTTGACTTCAAAAGTCATCTTGTCATCAAAAGACATCTTGACAGCATTCTGTAACTAATGTCTCTCCTTACTTTAGAGGATCAAATTTCACCACTGATTTTGTACAAAAAAAGCATTTATTAAGTCAGGTTTCCCTTCTGGTATCCTTCTTTGGACATCTACAATTTGCACAGTTAATAATTAATCCTTAGAGTGTGAATGTGTATGTGTGTGAGAGAGTTTGGGGTGAGTAAGATTTTTTTTCAGTTAATACTTTAGCAAGGGTGCATTAAATTAATCATAAGTGACAGTAAAAACTACTACATCATTTGAACAAAACATTTACATATCAAATAAATGCTGTTCTTTTGAACTTTCTATTTATCAAAGAATTTTGAAAAATGTATCAGTTTCCTCAAAAATATTAGGCAGCACAACTGTGTTTAACTGATAATAATGGGAAATTATACTTTCATCATATCAGTGATTTATGGAGGGTAATTTAAAAATATACTAAAATAGAGAACATATATTTTAAAGTTCTTTAAAAAAGAACATACCCCAAATGTTTTTTAACAATAGTATATTATTATTATTATTTTACATATATTTTTGCATATATTTTTATTTCAAATGGAAACTTAGGTGCTGAGTGTGAATTAGTTTGGGAATAAAGACTATCACACGGTGACATCCAGTAATCTTTCTCTATAGCATCAAACAGGAAATAGTAGACCATTTGTTAAAATCTCTAGTTTTGCATATTCTTTGGAACAGCACTGATAGCTTTAGCATGGTTCCGCCTCTAGGCAATAGACAACACAGAACTTTTGAACAGTTCAACTAGATATCATTCATTCCTTTCAGTAATAGGCAGGAAGGCTGCCTGCTGGAGATTCTCTGTTATCTCTCATCTGCTTCCTGCTCTCCCATCTTCTTATTTCTGTGTGCTCCCAGCGTCGCAACTGACCCACAAAGCATAATGGTAATAATCAGCTTTAGTGCGTTGGTTTTCACTGGCTCCACCCATCAGCGACTTCTCATTGCTTGTTTGAATATGGCGCAATACAGATAAACTTTATTCACAGCTCAATTAATCCCCCTTTTTGCATGAAGTGGTCTCTAATCCTGTTAATGTGACATCAGTGGTTTGTCTGTTGTTTTCACTTATTAACTTGATGTGTTGTTAAAGCAGCAGCTGTGGTGTGCATCTGGTACCCGCTCTCTGACCTTTTTCGTTTTCAAATACCTAATGTAATCGAGGCTGCACATGTTCACCGAGCCTCTTACACATACTCAACTACTTCAATTTTATCTTGCACAGTGGGAACAGGTTTTATGCAAAGTCAACAGCACATTATTCACAGTTTACAGCACTGATGTTTGCCCAGGATTTACAGTATGTTCAGCCTGCTGGCAAATGTTTTAAGACAATTCATGCAAAAAATAAAAAACCTTCAGAGTTTACAAACACTTTCACAATTGTTCTGCAATGAAATGCAGAACCACCACATCATTTTCCTCCTCCTTTAATCCTTTCGGTCTGTAGAGTTTTGACAGGAATTTGAGGGGAAACTTCAGCGCTTGAGGCTTCTCTGTGGAGCTGTGTAATTAGTAGGGTTACTTAGAGACAAATGTTCCTGAAAACTGCTATGACCTAAAACACTGGAAGGAAAAAGACACTACTTTGGGGTGAACAGAAGTGTTACTTTGGCAATAAGAGAGTTGGTTCCTTGGTGTGGGATAAGTGCTGTATTTGTATGCAAATATACAAATAGACCTCTCTCAGTGTAAAGCTAGTTAGCTTGTACAGCACCAGCAGAATGTAGGCGGTAAATACAGTTTAATTCAAAAGAGATGTTTATGTACAGTACATGAGTTAATGGCATATGAGAAGATATAGAGGAAAAGAAAATTATTTTCAAATTTAGTTTTAAACACATAGTCCAAGTTCTTAGGAATGTAAACTTTGTATTTGTTAGTTTTGCAAATGATTTTGAAAACTTTTTAAACCATTTTTCAAGAGAAGTTTCAGTGTAATGACTCTAAAAGTGTTTTGTGCTGTAACTTTGAAGGAAAAACATTTTCCTTACGCACTTAATACATATAAACGTACACATCTTCATTTCAATCATTAATTTCAAAATTTAATTTTTTTTTCAAGTTTAAGTGCCATACTGTTTGAAAATTTGGGTTCTGTAAGATTTATTAATGTTTTTGAAAGAAGTCTCTTATGTTCACCAGGGCTGCATTTATTTGTTTAAAAATACAGTCAAAAGAGTAATATTGTGAAATACTGTTACAATTTTAAATATCCATTTTCAATTTTAATGTAGAAAGTTGCACCACATTACAGACTGCACTAAAAAGCATTACGTCATTAACCCACATTTTCTGTTTATCATGGCAACAATTATTCATCATTTGATGCGGTTGAGCGTATATATATGATTGTAACAACGTTCGTAGGTCGGGAAGAAGCAGGCGGGAACCGGCGAACGTTCAAACAAAACTTTAATAACAAAATAAACAAAATAGCGAGACAGCCCCTCGCGGACGCCTGTCGTGCACAAACAGAACCAAAACACAAAATAAAGTCCAGGCCTGGTCCTCTCTCGTCTTTCACTGTCGTCACTCCTCCTTTTATCCTTCCGGAGCTCCTCCGTGGGACTCGAGACCGGTGAGTGGTGCAGGTGTCGCTCATTATCAATTACTCAACCGGCCTCCACTCGTCACATACCCCCATCGCCCCTCCGGGGGAGCCGATCACGGCGGCCGCGGCGTACCTGGGGGTAAGGACAGACAGACGAGGCAAGAGAAAAGGAGACGGAAGGATGAGGAGAGACAGATACGAGAGAGGGGAGAGAGAAAAAAAAAAAAAAGATCGGTCCGGTTCCCGGACACACTGCCGCTTGGTCCTCAACCGGCTGAGAGGCTCTCACACGCAATGCCATGCAATGATACTGGACATCGTTGGTGGATGGCCCACAGCTCCTCTGCCTCCTGGCAGCCACAGCGAGTCTCCCGTTCCCTGCTCCTCCCCAATCATGGCGGATGGCAGCAGGCTCCGGCCTCCTGGCGAACGGGGCCGACTCCTCCGCTCCCTCTCGGACGGCAGCCACCCCTCCTCGACCAAGGAGCGCGGCAGCGATCTCTCCGTCCCACCTCGTCTTCCATAGTTCCAGCACCACCGCCTCGGGCAGCCACCGGCGGTCTCTCCGCTTGTTCCTGCTGCCCGATCTCCTCACCACTGCGATCCCCCTCAGCAGCGAGGGCTCTCTGACAGCGTGTCCCTCCTTCCTCCCGGGTTTCGGCACCGATGTAACAACGTTCGTAGGTCGGGAAGAAGGAGCGGGAACCGGCAAACCTTCAGACAAAACTTTAATAACAAAATAAACAAAATAGCGCGACAGCCCCTCGCGGACGCCTGTCTCGCACAAACAGAACCAAAACACAAAATAAAGTCCAGGCCTGGTCCTCTCTCGTCTTTCACTGTCGTCACTCCTCCTTTTATCCTTCCGGAGCTCCTCCGTGGGACTCGAGACCGGTGAGTGGTGCAGGTGTCGCTCATTATCAGTTACTCCACCGGCCTCGCTCCGTTCCCACGGCTCTCGGCCCCGCTCACACTCGTCACAATGATATATTCTGTGAGTCCGGGAATGCAGTGGTAGAGCCATGATTTAAAACATGCAACATTGCGATAGTCTGCTGCATCCTCCACAACCTAGCACTCAGAACAGGCTCACAGATACCCAATTTGCATAATTATTTTAATGAATCAGGTGCTAAAGCAACACCTAGTGTGAAAATATATACGCCACTATCAGCGGGCAGAATGCATTCTCTGAATTCCCCTTTAAAAAGTTTTGTAATGGTCACACAGGTCATGCTTTCCCAGGGTTTATGAAAACAAAGTACAGAAGACTGCACAGCTGAGGCTAAATTTATGTGTCCCTCTCTGAGTGAGTTTGTAGGATGATGCACATTAACATAAATTAAGAACTTTGTACAGAGAGTGCTAGTGGGGGAAGTGCAGCTTGTGGCTCTTTCCCCTAGTGCAAGATCAGCTTTGACATGTGTTTACTCCTCTACATAAATATTTAGGAACACAAAAATTATCTCTGGTTCAAATCTTTTGCTCAACTCTTTGGTCAAGTCCCCCATGGGCCAGTGTCTATGTCACAAACTGTTATCCATATTCATCAGCTCTGCCTGATTGCTTTTTTGGCCTTCCAGCTTCTGTTTTGGACTGATCCACTGTTTCATAAAGAAGCTTATTTTCACCAAGAAATAAAAATATAAAAAGGCAATAGGTACATCCTACATTTTGCAATTCAGTTTGTGTGTGTGTGTGTGTGTGTGTGTGTGTGTGTGTGTGTGTGTGTGTGTGTGTGTGTGTTGTGTGTCCCCGTCAAGGAATAAAAACAAAAATATTTGTTTATTTTATCTTACAATTCAGATTTTTTTCCTCAAAATTGTAAGTTTATATCTTAATAAATAAATAATAAATAAATAAAGGTAATTGTGACTTTTTTACAATTACGACCTTTCTCGCAATTGCGAGTTTGTTTGCTTATTTATATTTTTTTCAGAATTCCTAGTCTTGCTATTGTGAGTCAACATGTCGCAATTCTGACTTTTTTCCTCATAATTCTGAGTGTACATTTTGCAATTTTTTTTCTGCCACAAAAAATATATATATAAAAATATTATATATTTATATGTATGTATATATATATATATATATAAGTTAATTGCAACTTTTTCTCACAATTCTGATTTTTTTTTTTTTTTTTGCAGTTGCATGTTTCTCTCACAAAAACATTCCAGGTCGGAAAAAAAGGCGGTCAGAATTGCGAGATTTTAATTCGCAATTGCGAATTTATAGCTCTGTTTATACTATACCTTGCAATTCTGAGTTTATCTTGCAATTGACCTTTCGCAGGGAGTTTGATTGACAGGCAATCTGATCAATCATAATGCCGAATCTGGCATTTTGTCCGACAAACAATCCGGATAGGAGAGTAGATTAACGTAGGTGGACTTAAACTTGAAAAATGGTGTGTACTGACGGCTTTTCGCAGTTGAAATAAAATATGTTCTGATGTTCATTCATGTTTGTTTCATGCTTTAAGTGAATATGAAAAGATGATCGGTTCACATGCCGCTTGAACTGACGCAGTACAGCAATCTGTCATGACACATTACAGAGCCACAAAACAGTATTTATTGTTTGAATTTCTTTAAAAAATGACAATTTGAAAGCTAAGACTTTGTTTCATACCAGAAGTAACCTGTTCTCTCTTGTCTGTTGGCACGTTGTCCGTGTCCTCTTTGCTTCGCAATATATTTTTTTCACTGCGTGGGAACATGTTGTGTGGTGTGAGAGCGACATGGTTTATCGGACATAGCATTAACAGTAACTAGGGGGGGGGTATTTGTGAAGGGTCAATTGATGACAACAGCAAATTGTGAAAAAAGTCAGAATTGTTAGAGAAAATTATGCAGTTACCCTTTTTATTTTTATTTTTTTATTATTCCGTGGCAGAAACAAGCTTCCGTAGTTTCATGAACCAATGGGGTGTTAAAAATTCGACTAAAGCTGAACTTTTGTAACTGTGACTACCTAAAATTAAGAGTGAACTCCCGCCAGAAGTCAAAGTACAAAGTCTTTTAATATGAGTTTTGATCAGATTAACCAAATTAGGGGGTTAAGCAGATCACTATTGACCTTATTCACTAAGCTTATCCTTAACCATGATGTTAAATACACAAAAAACATTTTCACAGCCAATAAATTACTTCTTAATCCAGGATCTGCGGAGGAAATGGCCGCCCTGCTGTTGAGCAACAAGAGGTAAATGCCGTTTTGGTCTATGTAAATTGCCCACTGCTGATCATCTCAACAAGACTAATGGCTGAGACTGCTTTCATTTGCGAGACAGCCCTGTTTTTTGAAGCAGGCGGACTGCAGGGCTGAATGGCATTGAGGTTAATTATGTTAGTAAGGTGCTATGTTTGTGGCACCCTGCAGATCTCTTCCCTGTCGAAACTGCTCTCTTCCTGCCAGGCGGCTCGCGTTACTACTTTCAGAACACTTAATTGCCTGGAGCACTTAATTAATTGGAGATCATAATTTCTGGTAATCGGGCGTGTTTAACGTGGTCCCCCTTCCCCATCTTTCCTCCTGGACTTTTACTGCATGATTATTCAGATACAGACAACTTGTTGGATGGAGGCTGGTTTAGATAAATGGCCAGGTCCCTATGGCCTGCTTCATTACTGCCTGATTTACTGCATACTCTCTCATGGAAAATATGGGGAGAAATGCAATCACCATTATGAGATTGCGCATTCCAGAGAATTTGATTTTACTATTTGGGTCAGTGACAAATATGAGTGCCCACAAGACAGGAAAATCTTTTAAAAAGTGTAAAACTGGTTTTCTTAGACATGTACTCTTTACATTCATGTTAGTTTCACATGGTTTTGAAAACTATTTTGCAAGGAAAATCTATTTTCATGTTTCATGTTAATTAATTAATCACACTACATGACATTTATATATATATAAAAAAAATAACTAATTGATCACACATTTTTTCTGAAATTAATCGGGATTAATCTTGCCTAACATTTAAGTATTTAAATATACTTTTATATTGTAATAATTTCACATGCAATCTTTAAATTAATGTAGAAACAACATAAAGACAGTATTTTTTTTATATATTTGTTTAGTGGCATCTTTTTTATCACTGAAGACAAGTATAACTGATACCAATACTGATGTCTCTATGAAATAAAGTTTTTTTTCAATCAATATTTAACCATTGATTATAGCCATTCAGCATTACAGTATAAATGGGAGCTTTCAATTTTAATATTTATTAGACTTCAAAAAATAACATCTTTTAATTTAACTTAAAAACAATCTTCACATAGACCCATTATAATAAATGTAATATTTACCTGTGCTCTTCAGCAAGTAGTAAATATACAGAAATTTAATAAAGTTATCAAACACTATTCTAAATTAAACAGATGAATCCTTAAAGCTAAAAAAGTTGATTTCCTATTTTTTGTTTTGTTTTTGATGAATAGACATCACAGCAGCTGGTTATTGGGTTATTTGGCTGCTATTACTTTAAGAGCTGCCACTGCTGAACATGACGCGAATCTAACATCGTATTTTCTCACAACCTTTTATATATAATTGTGCTTTAATATTAAGAGCATGTGTTATAAGCCCTGTATAACGCTGACAGGATAGGGAGATTCGTTTTTACTGACATATGGCCTGACAGCATCTCATCTGACCGCAGTTCACTGATGTTCTACAGGAGCTCCTCAACACCTGTACCGTTTCCGCGCTCGTTTGACTAGTGCCTGGCGCTGAAGTGGAGTGCTTGTCTGAAAAGTCTCCCGTTTGATGTGGTCGTAAAGACGTTCTGCATCTAAATAAACCCAATTCTTGTCAAGAAAAAAACAGACAGAAGCAGCTTGTGAGTAGGGTAACCAACCCTAGCTCCGCCCCGGCATTAAATATTGTTAACGCCGTAAAAGTGAAAAGATAAATCGCCGCTAATTTTGACTGCACTAATATATATATATATATATATATATATGACCCTGGAGCACAAAAGCAGTCATATGTAGCACAGGTATATCTGTAGCAATAGCTACAAATTTTACCCATTGTATGGGTCAAAATTATCCATTTTTCTTTTATGCCAAAAATCATTAGCATTTTAAGTAAAGATCATGTTCTATGAAGATGTTTTGTAAATTTCCTACCGTAAATATATCAAAACTTAATTTTTGATTAGTAATATGCATTGCTAAGGACTTTATTTGGACAACTTAAAAGGCGATTTTTTTTAACCCTCAGATTCCAGATTTTCATAATAGTTTTATCTCGGCCAAATATTGTCCTATCCTAACAAACCATACATACATCAATGGAAAGCTTATTTATTCAGCTTTCAGATTATGTATAAATCTCCGTTTCAAAAAATTGACCCTTTTAACTGGTTTTTTGGTCCATGGTCACACACACACACACACATCATTTATTTTTTATTTTTTTATAGATATCCCTGATATAGGTTCAAATATATTCAATATTTCTAAAATTCTTGCTGTAATTATGATAAAACTACTTCTATTAACACAAACTAGGAGTATTTATATAATACATTTAATTAAACACGATATTTTGAATCCGTATTTTTCAAAAACTGTATGTCCTTTAATTAAAACAATAGTTATTGTTTTACCATGTCAATTTAGATTATAGTTTGATTATTTTATTACATCAATAATCAATCATTTTTAATTTAAATAATTTTACAGCCTGCAGACCACTGGTTGAGGGCCACTGATATTTTCCATAATAACTCAGTTTTAGTGTTTCTATGTAAAAAAAACTGCAGTTTTTCAACAAAGAGACCTGTGTGCTAATTTAAAGAAGCCTATATTGTATAATGGAACCACAGATTTTTCCACAACCATTTTTCAGGCTATGTGGAGACATTTTCCCAGGGTGGCTCAATGAGGTTATATTTTGCCACGTTCAGCGGAGGCTTCTGGTAACAGATGTCCTCTGTTGCATGATACTAGCATCCCGTCGGCCAGACTGTGCCACAGTGTACGTTTTCACCCACTTGGCTGGGCCAACAGTCATGTCTGTCATTGTTCTGGAGGAAGGTGATGACACACTAGAGTTTGAAAACAAAGCTCCTCAGCAACAATTACACATGCTCACAATAAAGTTCAAGTGGATGCCATAAGTAAAATTTGATCAGAATTACAAGACCACTAAAGATCACGAAAGGAATGAATGTCTTTGCGCTTTCTTTTATATCCTGTCTGCCCCATTTAATTGCGAGTGACGTTGCTTCCCACCTTGCCTTCAGCCTGATCCGATAGATGTAAAGGGTAGGGAACAGGCAGAAACTCACACCAACACCTTTCTGGAGCTGCCCTCACACTGGCACTGCTGGCACACGTCTTGAAAGAGTTAGTGCTGCCCACGCTCGCCTATCACGCTAAAGTACAGAGGGTGATGAAGACAGGTGAATCCACCCTGCTTGTTTTGCTTGATGTTAGAAGTACAGCAGCAAAGCATACATTCAAAGCTCTCTGCCTTCGTTTGCTATGAAATATTCATATCTGTCTGCATTAGCATTAGCAAGCTACTAATTGAGTTCTGTGTATTCAGACATGATTAACTGGCTGGCATTCCTCAAAGGAGAGACCCAATTAGATAGCACTTGCATGAATTGCCTTGCAACTTCGCTCCTTGCGCTGTTGTTCCTGTTTGTGTGTGTGGTTGCACTGTGTGTATCTATGGAGCAGATTACAGCACTTTCATTACTTGCATGTCTCTCCTGTAAAGTAGATGTAACCAGGCAGAACATGTGACAATTTGAAGCCTATTTTGTAGCTTCTTTCTTTGAATCAAACTTGCATCACTTCCTTCAAGGGAGGAAAATATGTGACCACAAGCTGACCTGATGGAGTGTCACTTCAAGTGCTGCCTGCTGTATTTTGGCTCCATTATAAGATGGATCTGGAGCCATGTGTCAACAGCAGTCAAATTCTGCTTTCAAGCTGATGTTAAGATGGGCAGACAGCATGAATAAAGTTTAGGAGAGGAAATGAAGACAAAGCAGGGGACCAGGCAAGGATTAGGATCAATGACATGTTGCTCATTTCTTTGTCCAGATCTATCGATCTCAAATTAAATTATTAATTGTTAAATTGTTATCATGGATTTATAATTCAGTGTGTGTGTGTGTGTGTGTGTGTGTGGTAAAAAAAGAAAAGAAAAATATCACCACTTTTACTTGATGGTTAGTTACACAGCATGTCATTTTTACAGTTATTAATTGTGAGCTTTTTTCTCTTTTTTTTGATAATGTAAAAAAAAATGTTCAAAGGCATAAGAAACCAACATGAATACAAGTATATTTCAAAGAACTTGCCCCATGTATTTCATACTAAACTTTTCTTTATCAAGGACATTTGTCATTTTTGTGTTTGATTGCCCTGCATCAGAATATTTTACTTATATTTCCTTTGATAAATGGATGAATAGAAGTGTTGTATGGTATGTATGGTTTTTGAATGAGATTGATATTCCACACCGAAAGATCTTTAAGAAATACTGGGAATTTTTACAGTAATTGTGAAACCTTCTGAGGTAACTGCCATAGTGAAGTAAGCAGAGGAATGTCTCTGAAATGTAATGGTGGGGTGATGTCTTGGGAAAAGACATCGAGAGTTCTTGGCTCAGTGCCTTTGCATTCACATCCAATCCCCTGTAGCTCTCTTTCCTTTAACTCTCTTTATTTAAGTAGCTCAAAAGATAGTTTCCCTGAGCACCTCACAGTCCCAGGGATCCAAAGCGGCAGTTTGGTTCTAGTCTGGTTTTCAGTCCGCTCAATGCTAAGGACCTTCTGTCCACCTGTCACCCATTACCTTGTGTCAAGACTAGTTAAAGCTGACATCCTCATTCTCAAGACCTGTGTATACAGTATGTCTGGCTGATAATTTAATGCATTGTCTTAATTTAAAAACTATATACAGTATGATAAAAAACGTGCAATTATTCATGTCTTCTGACCCATATATATAAAGGCCAAACCACACTTACCAAGATGCCTATGTGTTATGTATATTAATTATGCAGTTAATTAAATTTAGATGTTTAATAAAATGACAGCCCTGGTAATTTTACATACACACACAGGCTGTTCAGCTGAAACGAATGTGAGATCTTTAGTCAATGATTCATCTATTCAGAGCAGCCCACTGACCTTTGACCTCTCAGCTACAGTCAGTGAGTTCATAGTTTTGTTTGCTTTTTAAAATAAAAATTCACCTCATGATCTGATGATCTTGATCCTCACAAGTTGTTTTTATTTATTTTTTCTGGGGGGCGTCTGTATATTATCATATCGCAGACAGGTGCCCTAATGTGAAGTTGTCATCTGTACATAAATGAATATGGAAATTTGGTGCTGACAGACAATCAAAAAGTTTTATGTGAAATCCTGCATGATATATTTATAACGACTCAGGGCATTGCTCGAGAATTAAGTATTAAAGCCCATTTTGGTTTTAAAACTATTTCGATTTGAGAAGATATTTGGATACGGTTTCTAAGGTGAATCCAGTTGGCAGAGTGACATTGAATGGTACTGGCGTTTTAATATTCTGTGCAAAACAAATCATGTAAAATTGATAAAGCCTCCTATCAAAAAAGACATCCAGTAACTTCAGAGTATTTTGCTTAAATACACAGAGCGCCGTGAATTGGCAGTTGATGCTTACAGTATATACAGAGCACATGTGATTTTCCTTCATGAGTATCGGTTTGTTCCTCACATTTTTTCTTCACATTTCACCTTCTTTTATTCCATCCTATCCAGACAGTCTGCTTTCTGTTTTATTTAGACCAGTCTTCAAATAAGTTTCATCATTTGTGAACTGCAAAGCTTTTTAGTCATTCTTATGTCCAGCACTATGCAAAGTTGTCCTGTTAGGGCATTCTTCGTTGTATTTGGAGATTAGCTGTGCTGCACCCACAAAAAGAATAGTGGCTGGAAGAAAGAGAGAGTGTTGGAGCATTTTGTCAGGAAATTGATAAAGCAACAAGGGAAAGAAGAGGATACAATTGACTTCAGTGCTCTCCACTCACCCTTTCGTTCAGAAAGAGGCTGTCTGACCTAAATTCATTCTACCTCATCTGCCTAGACGTTTGTTTAGCCTTCTGGGCAAACACTTAGAGAAATGTATGAAGCTGAAAAAGGAGGAATATATGTGAATATATTACACTCCGGCAGCGGAGAAAAGTAGCATGAGTAGACATTTAGTGCCCTCTAGTGGCTCTCCAAGCTGTTATTCTACCACCAGAGAGGCCATTAGCGGTGCTCTGTCTAGATTTTCTTAAACCATCTTTGAAAGTTATTACCGGACAGTAAATCCACAGCATGTAAATCAAAACTGCTTTGACGTCAACATAAAAGCTGCAGCAAACTGAAAAGCTGTGCTGGGGAAGAGATGTTTGACTGACCCAGACTTCACTGTCACGCTGTTCGTACGATGACTCTGGCACGATGTATTGTGTGAAATCTGCTCTGAAGTGTGAAAGCGGACTGTTTTTGAATGTTTCTTCAGAAAACTGTAAGTAGCAGGGATCCAGACTCTGCTTCAAGTCCTTTAGAAAAGCGCAAAGACTCAGGTTAAACATTAGACTGTGTTCCTGAAGGCTATATACAGGCTGTAGGTCTTTCTATATTTTCCCCTCCCCCTCTTCCTCGCCTCAGAGTTATGAGACGAGCCTCAAGGGTTCTCAGCGGCAAGCTTATTAAAGGCTTTATCCGTTTCCAGGATTTGCAGAGGATTGTGGAACGGACATTGTTTGTACTGGGAAATAATGTTAATTTCTGTTATACTCATGAAAGTAATGACACAAATTAGAAACTTGTGTACCTACGGCCTTCTTGAGCCTTGGCGATCCCTTAGAAGTCAGTCTTCCCAGACACGCCGTTCTAAAGCTGACTCGATCTAAGAATGATGAGCGGATCGTAGGAACTCAGGGCCAAGTACTTTGACCCCCGACTCAGCTTGCCGGTGAACTGAGAGCATGGGAAATGATCCCAGAGCACAGGCAGTGCAAACAGGATTTGGCTGTGTTGATACATGGGACTCTGTCCATGCAGCTGAAAACTCCACTACAGATCTGTTCCAAGTGACGGATATATTCATAAGTGACAGATTTGTAACACTGTACAGTACATTGGCAGGAACACTATGTGTCATGTAACAGCCGTCCTCACACAAAGCACACGGGAGACTTAGTTGATTTCAGTAGTTTGACTGTTAGCTTAGTAGGATGCTCAAACGACCACAAAAAAAGCCTAGCCTACACAAATATCACTAATGTTTTTTTATCAATACTTTTTAGTATTAAACTAAATATTTAAAACATTTAGCTTATAATTTGGCTAAAAGTAGCATAAGAAAGGTACCTAACTTTGGGAACACCCTTCATTTCATAAAATGTTGCCTCTCTAGGCAAGTTTGTGTAACAGTGCACATGTAAAAGCTGACATTGTCACGAAAAAGCCTTGAGAGAGTTTGACATAAAAGATGACGCATACAATTAATTTAAAAAACAAATGTCTTATAAAGATAAAAATGCGCATGGAAATCAATTTAAGGGGCCCCTTAATGGTCAAGATTTCTGTCAAGAATATGGAAGATTTAATCAGTTGTCCACAATAGGCCTAAACCAGCCAAGGTACTGTATCAAACACCGAATTATCATAAAAAAATTATTATCGACCAAAATCCCTGAAAATAGGGATGAATATCCTTTTTATCAATATCGCACAGCCCTAGTGTGAGTGAAAACCCACAGGACTGTCAGCCCTAATCATCAGGGCTCGTTGGCGCGGCAAACGTGATGGCTTACAGTGTTGCCACACATGCACATAGGCATGGAAGTCTGTGTTTGAAAACAGTGCTGAGTGGCTGTGCCAAAGAGACAGACAGCCAAAAAGGACAGCTGTAGCCTGGAGTACTTACACATACTGAGATGTGTCTGGGCGACCGAATCCCGAATGGAGAAATCCAGGAAATATTTGTGCATCATAGCCTCTCATGCGAAAACAGTCTCACACACATGCTTTCAAAGAGAAACTCATCCTATAATTGATCACACACAGATGATTTCACCATCCTTTGCTGTAATTGCTTAGCTGGAGGGGAGGGAGGGGGATAGAAGATTCTTTTATATGAAATATCGAAATAACAAATCCAGGGCTCGGGGTGGACATTAAGAAGAGGAATGTGAGTGAAAAGTCATCAGCTGGCCCACGGCCCGGTATCCGTGGCTGAGGAAAAGCCTGCAGTCATCAGAAAGTGGACGTATTTACTGCTGCGCCTCTCGCAGAATGAAAGCGAGAGTGAAAAATTACTTTGTTTGTGAATCAGAGTAGCTAATCAGATCTCACTCTCATTCCATTGCTCACTATATATATTTTATATCAGAATCTCCCCTCTTTTCCCTCAGGCATTTGAGGACAGAGATACACTTGTGACAGTCATTTGGATGCACACATTATTCTACGGAAATCCATTAAATGTTGATAGATAATGGATTTAAAGGGTCTGTTTGGCCAAAATGTAAATTCTGTCATCAGTTACTCGCCCTCGTTCTAAAACTGTTTGACTTTGTTTCTTGCGAGGAACATTAAAGTAGTTATCTATCAGAATGTCTAAGCAGCTGTTTTCCATGCAATGAAAGTTAAACACTTGGTTCAGGCGAACATTTAAATTCTGTCATCATTTACTCACCCTCATATCATTCCAACCCCATAAGACTTTTATCTTCCAAACACAAATAATATTTTTAATGAAACCTGACAGATGTCTGTCCATCCATTACACCAATGCTTCAAACAGTGGAAAAGCCTGCAGTCATCAGAAAGTGGACGTATTTACTGCTGCGCCTCTCGCAGAATGAAAGCGAGAGTGAAAAATTACTTTGTTTGTGAATCAGAGTAGCTAATCAGATCTCACTCTCATTCCATTGCTCACTATATATATTTTATATCAGAATCTCCCCTCTTTTCCCTCAGGCATTTGAGGACAGAGATACACTTGTGACAGTCATTTGGATGCACACATTATTCTACGGAAATCCATTAAATGTTGATAGATAATGGATTTAAAGGGTCTGTTTGGCCAAAATGTAAATTCTGTCATCAGTTACTCGCCCTCGTTCTAAAACTGTTTGACTTTGTTTCTTGCGAGGAACATTAAAGTAGTTATCTATCAGAATGTCTAAGCAGCTGTTTAGGATTTAAATTCTGTCATCATTTACTCACCCTCATATCATTCCAACCCCATAAGACTTTTATCTTCCAAACACAAATAATATTTTTAATGAAACCTGACAGATGTCTGTCCATCCATTACACCAATGCTTCAAACAGTTAATGAAAACATTGTAAAAGTAATCGTATTGTAAAATTTTAGCTATCGCTTTGTGATGAACAGATGTTTTTTTAAAGACTTGTTTTTAGCGATTTTGCCTTTATTTTAGATAGGACACTGTGACGACAAGAAGAGAAGAGAGAGAGAGAGGAGGGTAAAATCGGGAAAGGTCCACAAGGCGGGATTCGAACTCGGGACACCTGCAGCGCAATTATATGTTGGCACGCTGCCCACAAGGCTATGGGCGCCGACATGTAATAAACAGATTTAACTTTCCTTCTTTATTCACATATAAACATTGATTAACGTACATACAGTACATATGACAGAACATACAACATATGACAGAAATATCTCAGGTTTCATTAAAAATATCTTTATTTGTGCTTCAAAGATTAATTGAAGTCTTATGGGTTTGGAATGACATAGGGGTGAGTAATTGATGACAGTTAAATGTTTTGGGTGAACTAACCCTTTAATGGCCATTAAAGGGTTTGGAAATGCTAAATATGTCCTTTGGAATAAAGTAAGTAAAATGGGTTTGAAATGGCATGCGAGTGAGTAAATTATGACAGAACTTACATTTTTTGGGTGAGCTATGCCTTGAAGGTGTGTGTGTGTGTGTGTGTGTGTGTGTGTGTGTGTGTGTGTGTGTGTGTGTGTGTGTGTGTGTGTGTGTGTGTGTGTGTGTGTGTGTGTGTGTGTGTGTCAGTGT
>NW_015505310.1:1751165-1755481 GCF_001515645.1 Sinocyclocheilus grahami | reverse complement strand
GTGTGTGTGTGTGTGTGTGTGTGTGTGTGTGTGTGTGCTTGTTTGAGTTTGTGAGATGGTTTTTTAATGAAAAAGTAAGGAAAGTAGACATAGAAAAGTTTGTTTTTATCTGTGTATTTCTTATCATTGTAAATCAAGCATATCTTCACTTTTGTTTAAGGTCGAAGGTTATTCCGACTGCCAAGCCACAACTATCACAGCTTGAATTATGTGCTGATATAAATCTCACTTGCCTTTTTTCTTCAGTTTGCTTTGGCTTAGCTTGTACGTTATGAAAGATCTTTGTTTCTCTGTCTTTGATTTTAGAACACCCTGGAGACTTGCAACATATGTAGTAAGCCCATAATGGAGCGTATCCTACGGGCAACTGGGAAGGCCTATCATCCCCACTGCTTCACCTGTGTGGTCTGCCATCGGAGTCTGGACGGCATTCCCTTTACTGTGGATGCTTCCAACCACATCCACTGCATCGAAGACTTCCACAAGTATGACCAGGCACACAAATATGCTTCATATATCCACATACTACATTCAGGACTAAACACATGTAGTGCAAAACATGTTTCTATCAATTACTCAATTACATTAACTTATAAACGTAATCAAATATTTTAAGCTATTTTGGGGTTCAAGTATCACATTCAAAACAATCTTATTTACAGGTAATATGACTTTTAAGTATACTGTTCAGCCTTTTTGTATGTATTAAGGAATTGAAAGGTTTCAGAAGGAATATGGGATTGTGAGAATATGATCACAACAGAAATGCCATTGTGTCGAGGAACAGTTGAGCTGTACCTGGATTGTACTCATTGTTACTATTGTGGTATAATTAGGCCACCATCTGCTGAACTTCCCCCTTTTTGCTGTTTGTTGGTAAAACCCAATGAAGAAGTGAATCGCCTGACTGTTATGCTTTGTGTACACATACTCGCCTCTTCTCTCTCTGTTCCTGTCCTATGTTCTCAAACTGCTGAACAAACAGATGTAGTCATTGTGGAGCTTTCTAAAATATTTGTGTCTTTGAAATAAGTTCCACTGGGTAGTAAAATTAGCTTATTGATGGCTTTCACCACTTGCAAAAGTAATAATAATAATGGCATTATTTACTCACCCTCTTGCCATTCCAGACCTTTACGACTTGTTTTTTAAGTCTTTATTCACTAATAGTCTTGAGAGCTCTCCTACTCACACAGGTTTGGAACAATATAAAGGAGAGTAAACAGTGACAAAATTTGTATTTTTGATCAAATATCACTTTAATGGAGAGTCAGAGTTATCGCAGGTGCTCAATGACTGATACTATCTAGATTATTTTGCTTTAGACGACATAATACAAGTGTGTAGCTTCAAATTACCAAATGTTCTAGAGCTGAGGTGGACAAACTTTACTATGAAGGGCCAAAAATTTTAAATGAGGCCCAAAAATAAATGTTGCATCATATCTAACTACACTACTTGTCAAAAGTTTGGGTTGGTGGGATTATATTGTTTTTTTCATGTTAATATTTATATTTTTAATTTGTGTATGCTCACCAACTCTTTTTTTTTAAATCAAAAATAAACTTTTTATCAAAAATACAGTAAAACAATAATGCTGTTAAATATTATAATTTAAAATGACAGTTCTTTACGGTCACATGATCCTTCAGAAATCTGTTGATAAGAAAAGTTCAAAAGATCAGCATTTATTTGAATTTATTTAGATATATAGAAATATTTATATATCTTTTGTAACATTATACATTTCTTTACTCTCATTTTAACTAATTTAATGTGTTGTTGCTAAATAAAAGTATTAATTTTATTTTAAACATTCTTACTTAGACTTAAAGGCCTTCGACTTTTGAATGATAGTGTTAATTTTTTGTTTTGATTTTTGTTTTGTTTTGTTCTGTCTTTGACTGTTTTTCGTTCCGTTTTTCAAGGAAATTTGCTCCTCGTTGCTCTGTGTGTAAAGAGCCCATAATGCCAGCACTTGGCCAGGAGGAGACTGTGCGTATTGTGGCTTTAGACCGTGACTTCCATGTGCAGTGTTATCGCTGTGAGGTGAGTAAAAGCTCTTGGGTGGTTAGTTAAAAATTCCTGAATGTCTTTGGAAATAGAAGTTTCGTACTGACATTTTTTACCTTTTTCAAAACTATTTTGTGTGTGTGTGTGTGTGTGCTCACTTTAGGATTGTGGC
Organism: Sinocyclocheilus grahami; assembly: GCF_001515645.1. Taxonomy (NCBI): domain Eukaryota; kingdom Metazoa; phylum Chordata; class Actinopteri; order Cypriniformes; family Cyprinidae; genus Sinocyclocheilus; species Sinocyclocheilus grahami. The sequence continues at coordinate 1,753,296 of NW_015505310.1, read as the reverse complement.
TGTCTTATCTCTGAAGGAGACAACCAGGGTTGCTACCCTCTGGATGGCCATGTTCTCTGCAAAAACTGCAACACCAGTCGCATCCAGGCCCTCACTGCCAAGGCCACGACTGACCTCTGAGTAACACACATTTCTACATGCAGGTCCCTGAGAAATCCTGAGAAACACCATATCCTGTCACATCACTGCACACAAATATTTATGCTCAGACAAATGCACATGTACACATAAAGCTGTCATTCCACTTAAGAGGCCACAACTTGCCTTGTCGCTCATGCACCTCCACACACTGTGCCTTGTATTAAAATTGCACTCATTTATTCTGTCCAACCGTTTTTATTAACAGATATGTATTCACCAGGGCCCGCTACAGCTGCTTGTAAACACCTAAACGAAGTAGGCCTTAACATATAGAGCAAGACTATTAGATTCTAACTGATGTTCACAGAGCTGTTCAGTTGAGAAGTGGGACGTTAAGAAAACCCTCATAGAACATCATAGAATCTACCTTTAAAAAGGGACCATGCTGTCCGATCACTATGCATTCCAGTATGTATCCAACCTACAGCTTTCATTTTATTTTTAATCTCTGCATTGTATTGTCACAATCCATCTCAACTTTCACATAGAGCTACACATGAAGTCACACAAGTATACATTCTCTGCAATGACTTTATCAAATAACGCATAACAAAAATAATTGGAAGTTTTCATTACGCATCATTCAAGCTGGTTAAACATATTTTTAATCTTCTTATGGTGGCTGTGAAATTGGAGGTTTTATGTTTGCTAAGGTACACAAGTTGGTATAGAAAGACCTGGACCTTCACCTTGACTCGTGCATCACACCTGTTTCATCAGTATGTTTTTGGAAACATACTGTACAGGTGCATGTTTGTGAATGCATATCCTTTCGATTTACATTTCTGAATTTACCCTTTGAGATGAAAGTTACCAAAGAGCTACATTTACTTTCTCTGTGACAGCGTGTATGTATATTATTGTATGCTAATGAAATTTAATGGGAAGAGTATTTTATCTTTTAAGGACTGTGAATGACCTTCAGTAGCTCAGAAGCCTAAATACATTGTGGTTCATTCAGTGCGGTTTCCTGTTTCTTCCTTAGTGTACCGCTTCAATTCAAGTGAATTTAGCAAGAAATATTCTGCGCTTGGAACTTTTTTGTGGTTTGGTGTTATATTTTTTTTTTTTCAGAATTGTACTTCAGTTATCTCATTTATTTGTATATCATGAGTGAAAATGGTGAAAAGGTCTAAGGATAAAATGTATGTATTTAGATATGCACAGTAAATTGTGCAATAATGTCACGGCAGATTGAGAATCGTTTGGTATTAAATTAAAATTCTCAGAGGAAAAACTGTCAGATTAGTGATAAAAATGTGTGAAAATCAGGGCTGAAAGGATGTTGGAAATGTCTTTTATTTGATCTAATTTGATCTAAGACTTTAAGGGCTGATGAGAGACAGCCTGGTGAGCAATATTTTAAGTATCCTCAAATTGTGAATTTATTGTAGTATTAGCTGGTTAAGATAGAGATAAGTATTAATAAAAATAGGAAAACCGTTTAGGGAAAATAATTTTTCTTTCGTAATTTTGTACATGGATGATATCATTAGGGAAAAAAGCTGTCCAAACCTGCCTGGCACTACGTGAAAAAGTAATTGCCCCTAAATCTAAGTTCCACCCTTTGCAGCAACAACTGCAATCAAGTATTTGGGATAAATGGCAATGAGTCTTTCACAGGAATTTTGGCCCACTCTTCTTTGCAGAATTGATTTCATTCAGCCACATTGGAGGGTTTTTGAGCATGAATGGACTGTTTAAGGTCATGCCACAGCATCTCAATCGGATTTAAGTCTGGACTTTGGCTTGGCCACTCCAAAACCTTAATTTTGTTTTTCTTGAGCCATTCAAAGGTGGACTTGCTGGTGTGTTTGGGATCATTGTCCTGCTACATAAACCAAGTGCGCCTGAGCTTGAGGTCACAAATTGACGGCCGAACATTCTCCTTCAGGATTTTCTGATATAGAGCAGAATTCATGGTTCCATCAGTTATGGCAAGTCACCCAGGTCCTGAAGCTGCAAAGCAGCCCCAGATCATCACACTACC
>NW_015505310.1:1744726-1751106 GCF_001515645.1 Sinocyclocheilus grahami | reverse complement strand
AACTCTCCCATGGATGCCGTTTTTGCCCAGTCTCTTTCTTATTGTTGAATCATGAACACTGACCTTAACTGAGGCAAGTGAGGCCTGCAGTTCTTTAGATGTTGTTCTGGGTTCTTTTATGATCTCCTGGATGAGTCGTCGTTGCGCTCTTGGAATAATTTTGGGCCGGCCACTCCTGGGAAGGTTCACCACTGTTCGAAATTTTCTCCATTTGTGGATAATGGCTCTGACCATGGTTTGCTGGAGTCCCAAAGCCTTAGAAATGGCTTCATAACCCTTTCCTGACTGATACATGTCAACTATTTTGTTTCTCATCTGTTCTTGAATTTCTTTAGATCGCGGCACGAAGTGTTGCTCTTTAAGCATGCTTCACTTTGTCAGACAGGTTCTATTTAAGTGATTTCTTGATTCAACAGGTCTGGCAGTAATCAGGCCTGCGTGTGGCTAGTGAAATTTAACTCAGCTTTCTAAAATGATGTGGTTAATCACAGTTCTTTCATGATTTAAGAGGAGGGGCAATTAATTTTTCACGTACGGCCAGGTAGGTTTGGACAGCTTTTTTTCCCGTAATAAATGAAATTATCATTTAAAAACTGCATTTAGTATTTACTTGCATTATCTTTGCGTAATATTAAAATTGGTTTGATTATCTGAACCTTTTGCGTGTGACAAATATGCAAAAAATAAACAAAACAGGAAGGGGGCAAAAACCTTTTCACGGCACTGTGTATATATATATATATCTACAGAGTGCCATTATAAATTTTGAGTTTTAGAGAGTTAACACCTCAGGAAATTTCCAGTCAGTGTGCTGCAGTGATGCCCCAGGGAACTTCCCCTCTGGTTGAAGGGTAAATTCAGATGTGAAAGTCATGATATATATATGCAAACCGGATATAAATACACTGTTACGAGCACCTCTTGATTTATTATGGCAGTTTGTGGATTTTCAGTGTGTAAAATGAAATGCGCTGTAGCTTTAAGCCATGAGAGCTTCATTAGTGCTTCAGTGCTTCAATCTGTACCTCTCTTACCTTTTCTATATGTGCCTATTTCAGCTTGTGTGAAACTGAGGTGCTGTTGTTTGAACACAAACACAGCTGTGGCTTGATGTTTTTTTCTCTCTATTCACACTACCTAGAGGATATGCATGTTCGCAACTTGAACCAGTCTTTATTTCCAGGTTTTATATATATTTTAAGACTTAATTAGATATTTCATTGTGTTATGTCTTTAAAAACATTAAGTGTTGTTGGAAAGAGAATTATTGCTGTACTTGGCACATTTAGGTTGTCCTTCCTCTCTTTTGCTTTACTGCTTATTCCCCAAACCCATCTCAAGTTCTTTTTATTCAAATTGCTTATAGATGTGCTTCATCTGTTAAGCATTTTTGCTCATTTGCGTTGTTCAAATTGATTTGTTCTGTTCAAGTATTTGATCAGGATGCAATTTAAAACACTTTGTACTAAGTTTTCCCATTTGTGATCATTACAGTAGCAATAACCTGATGAGTATATGAAATTGTTGTTGCAGCAGTTGCAGAATACCGGCATTCAAGTGTCTTGAAATATGTGGTATATTTGAATTGTCATGTATGGGGCACTTTGAATTTTTTTTTTTTTTTTTGCATAAAAAACCTAATCTATGCCCTAGTGACATTCTAAGTATATACTTGGATTCTGTTCTTACACTCTGTTGTTTTTGATTCATACAACTTCCTCTATAATTAATAAATCTTTTGAAAACCTCCATTGTGATTATTTGCTTTTTCTGTTTGTCAGTTATTTTTGTCCTTCCTAATGCTGCTGTTAATTAATATTTCAGCTCTTTGCAGCGTTTGGCAGGTTTCCCAGGTAATGAAGACCGATTTTCATTGTACTGTTTGTACAACCTAAAGGAGAATTCATTTATTATGCTACTTGCTCATATCAGTGGTACATTCAGCAAATGCTTAGCTACTTGAGGTGGCATTTGAAAGACCATCAGCACAGAATCACGATTTAGATGAGCTCAAAATGCTACTGTCTGACAGCATTTTTCATCTTTTGTTGCTTATATATTTCATCAGCAAAATCAGTGAGATATACAGTGGGTTATGTGGCTGGAATGAGGCTGATGGAGTTGTTAAAATAATTTAAGAGTCTCAAAAGAAAAGACCATTTTCTTGGGCCCTCTGAGTCCCTGCTTGATTTAATCCTTTCAATTTGTCATCCTGCGTTCCAGGAACCGGCAATAAGCCACACACAATTTTTTATTCTTTCCAGATTGCTAAATTGGAGCAGCACATCCACAATATTGGAGTTGGAAGTTATCCCAGAGGAATGCAGAAACTTAATAATAGTTTAAAAGAAACAAATAGTACAATACAGTGTGATATTGCATGTTTGTATTTTATTGCTGGCAGAAATTTGAGGGTATTATTGGAGACCACCTTACACCACAACATTTTTCAAATAATATTATGGCATTATCTCTTTGGGACCGGGGTCACAGTGCAACAGTTTTTGACCTAATATCCCTATTCTATAAATTATTTGCATTACATATCCGTAGTCTTTCATCTAAGCATGTGATTTAGAAGAAAAAAAAGATAAGGTTGTTATGGAACAAATATGTGCAAACAAAAATGTATCCTTATGGTGATATTGAAGAGAGAGAAACAACAAAACTGAGCTTTATGAATCCATATGTGTATGTGTGCATATTTTTGCTCTCTTCGTGTGTGTGTGTTCCCTTCAGGGATCCAGTGTACGACATGGTTTTAAAGCACACTAATCTGCTGTTTACAAACAAATTGATGAGTGCGTGTCCCTCTGGCTAACATGATGTGGCTGCTAATCTGTGTGCTTGTGTAAGCATGTTTGTATGAGTGCATGTAAGAGAAAAGGCCAGGAGGGTCCCTCCAGGAGCCGGCTATAGCATTTCTGAATGCCTGCTTCTAAAACTCAGGATGTGGGAAGCGCTTAAAAAGCTCAGTAACGAGTCATGATCACATACGATCGGTCCCTGCTAAGCTTTGCTCCTTTAAAGAAAACAGTTGTTGGGTCAGATTTACATAACATTACAATGTAGGTCGGCATTGTTGTCTTGGTCTTTTAATGTGCTCTGAGTTTGCTGTCATCGTTAGCTTTCAAATGAATCGCCCCTAGTTGTGCGCTGGCTTTGGAGGCCTGATTTTGCGGGTCCCTGGTTTCACCGAAAGATGTGATGTAATGGCTGAGTCAAGTGAGCCCTAAAGAAGCATCGCTGAAGAAAAGACAGCACTTGAGAGGTGATTTTATGGAGACTTTTAAAGTATTTTCAGAGACGAAATGTGTCATTCTTACAATTCTCTTAAAATTATTTTCCTATTTCAGTCGAATAGGCAGTGACGGCTTAAGTAGCCATTTCATATCCATATTTAATATCCATTGCCATTTCGTATTATATATCCCTAGAAGTGTAAATACTCCAAATAAGTGTAAATTATACTCTGTTTGAGGATCTCAACCAGACCAATTCATAGCAACATAAAGTCAAACTATGGGATATAAAGTTAAATTGCACAAATATATATATATATTAGGGCTGGTAAGCAATAATTAATTACATGATGTAGCGATTAATTAATCTAATTAATTGCAAATTAATCACACATCAAATTTGGCTGAGAAATTACTCCCAAAAGATCATTTAAAGTCATTGTTGTGTAAAGCATCAAACAGACATTACAAAAAGATACATATTACATATACTCTTTTGGAGTAAATGATACTATGGAAATATGAAATTATTTCTTTAATGAAATGATACTCTAAATAATAAACTAAAACTGCCATAAATGTCTTAAAGATGTTATATGATGCAATTTCAAATTTTCCTTTCTCTTTGGAGTGTTACAAGTGGTTCGTGAATAGATAAGATCCCTAAAGTTGCAAAGACTAAAGTCACAAACCCAAAGAGATATTCTTTATAGAAGTTAAGACTTGTCCACGCCCTCCTAAAACGCCTCGTTTAAACACACCCCCACATGTCTACATCACTGTGTGGCAGAAATTTGAGGGTATTATTGGAGACCACCTTACACCACAACATTTTTCAAATAATATTATGGCATTATCTCTTTGGGACCGGGGTCACAGTGCAACAGTTTTTGACCTAATATCCCTATTCTATAAATTATTTGCATTACATATCCGTAGTCTTTCATCTAAGCATGTGATTTAGAAGAAAAAAAAGATAAGGTTGTTATGGAACAAATATGTGCAAACAAAAATGTATCCTTATGGTGATATTGAAGAGAGAGAAACAACAAAACTGAGCTTTATGAATCCATATGTGTATGTGTGCATATTTTTGCTCTCTTCGTGTGTGTGTGTTCCCTTCAGGGATCCAGTGTACGACATGGTTTTAAAGCACACTAATCTGCTGTTTACAAACAAATTGATGAGTGCGTGTCCCTCTGGCTAACATGATGTGGCTGCTAATCTGTGTGCTTGTGTAAGCATGTTTGTATGAGTGCATGTAAGAGAAAAGGCCAGGAGGGTCCCTCCAGGAGCCGGCTATAGCATTTCTGAATGCCTGCTTCTAAAACTCAGGATGTGGGAAGCGCTTAAAAAGCTCAGTAACGAGTCATGATCACATACGATCGGTCCCTGCTAAGCTTTGCTCCTTTAAAGAAAACAGTTGTTGGGTCAGATTTACATAACATTACAATGTAGGTCGGCATTGTTGTCTTGGTCTTTTAATGTGCTCTGAGTTTGCTGTCATCGTTAGCTTTCAAATGAATCGCCCCTAGTTGTGCGCTGGCTTTGGAGGCCTGATTTTGCGGGTCCCTGGTTTCACCGAAAGATGTGATGTAATGGCTGAGTCAAGTGAGCCCTAAAGAAGCATCGCTGAAGAAAAGACAGCACTTGAGAGGTGATTTTATGGAGACTTTTAAAGTATTTTCAGAGACGAAATGTGTCATTCTTACAATTCTCTTAAAATTATTTTCCTATTTCAGTCGAATAGGCAGTGACGGCTTAAGTAGCCATTTCATATCCATATTTAATATCCATTGCCATTTCGTATTATATATCCCTAGAAGTGTAAATACTCCAAATAAGTGTAAATTATACTCTGTTTGAGGATCTCAACCAGACATTACACATTTTAATCGCTTACCAGCCCTAATATATATAAATATATATATATTAGGGCTGGTAAGCGATTAAAATGTGTAATCTAATTAATTACATGATGTAGCGATTAATTAATCTAATTAATCGCAAATTAATCGCACATCAAATTTGGCTGAGAAATTATTCCCAAAAGATCAGTTAAAGTCATTGTTGTGTAAAGCATCAAACAGACATTACAAAAAGATACATATTACATATACTCTTTTGGAGTAAATGATACTATGGAAATATGAAATTATTTCTTTAATGAAATGATACTCTAAATAATAAACTATGTGCGATTAATTTGCGATTAATTAGATTAATTAATCGCTACATCATGTAATTAATTAGATTACACATTTTAATCGCTTACCAGCCCTAATATATATAAATATATATATATTAGGGCTGGTAAGCGATTAAAATGTGTAATCTAATTAATTACATGATGTAGCGATTAATTAATCTAATTAATCGCAAATTAATCGCACATCAAATTTGGCTGAGAAATTATTCCCAAAAGATCAGTTAAAGTCATTGTTGTGTAAAGCATCAAATAGACATTACAAAAAGTAGCTTCAGCAAAAGTAATATTTTGTTAAAAATTTATTACATATACTCTTTTGGACCATGAGGGTGAGTAAATGTTGACACAATTGACCTATCGGTAAGCCCTCCACTTGAACGCAGATGAGCCAATGGCAGTCGAGTATCAGTTGCACGGGGAGCGGAACTCGGACATCTGTAGGTTTCAGCTCCATAGAGAAACATTGGAAAATCTGAAGCTCACATCGTTTTTATGGGGTTTATACTTCAAAAATGGAAAAACGATGTGCCTGTGGTACTTGTAACAGTGATTCCAGGTATCCTGAGAGGATAGGCAATGGAATGTATTTTATTCTATTTCCTAAACCCAAACAAAACAAAATGTCCCAAAGCATTCACCCCCAATCCCAATGAAGACAAAAATGTTCGTTTTCTGGTTGTCATACTCTCATTAAGTTACAATTTTCATCTGCTCAAGCAGAACGTTAATGTCATCTTGTGCTTTAGCAAGGTACTTCTGGCTAAAACTAGCTAATGTTAAAGTTAGTGAGTCTATACAAACCTAAATAGCGGACTGTTCTCGCGTCTTGGACAGTGTAGGGCAAAAGCACATAACCGAAGGTCTACATTTCACTGTCTCTTCATACTAAACTCGTTAAATGTAAATTAATTTAATCGTACCCTGCGATG
>NW_015505310.1:1721209-1744620 GCF_001515645.1 Sinocyclocheilus grahami | reverse complement strand
TTGTGAAAGCTAAACTACTTTGTTTGGCCTTCCAAAAGAGGACGAAATCCACTTCGTCGTGCCTAGAGCTGATCCGTGCTGGTCGCTGAGTTAATACATCAACTTCGCGCTGTGGATCGCCGGATCGGCTTTCATGAACAGTGTTGATCCGGGATGTTGTTATCTGCGATCGTGACGAACGTAACATGAGGCTTCTCCCGCTTGCATTGTGATCTGTAAACCCTCGCTTCCAAATTAATACCCACAATATTTATTTTAAAATCTTTTATATATCCCTCCATGGCATATTTAAGACCCACTTGAATGGTGGTCCTTCTGTGTCCAAAATTTATCAAAAAGATATAGGGACAAGGTTTTCACACTGACAGCTGTCATTGTAAGACAGTTAGGAACTGTTTGTTTGTCCGAGTTCGCAACAGTAACTAAGGGGGGCGGGGCTTACCGATAGGTAAATTGTCATTTTTGGGTGGGTGAACTAACAGACCATTAATAATTAATTTTATTATTATTAATATGGAAATATGAAATAATTTCTTTAATGACATGACACTCTAAATAATAAACTAAAACTGCCAGTAGGTAGTGTTAAATGTCTTAATGATTAAGTCATCGAGTCATTTATTCATTCATTTGATTCATTCAAATGGCTGATTCATTCAGGAGTGAAGTAAATGGTTCTTTATGAATGGTCCATTGAATCATTAGGATTGTTCGACTTGAAGCGGATCATCACCATCAGATCGATCGGTGTGTAACATCAAAGTACCGCGAGAGCGATTAGAGTGCAGACTTTTGATGCTTTTGAATCGCTCTCGTGGTACTTTGATGTCATACACCGATCAATCTGTGCAGCGCCGCACCCAATTCATTCAAAACGTGCATTAAGAAATGAAATGCCACTGTGTGCTGCTCGGAGACGAACAGTTCTGCTACAGTCTGGCACTTCTGACTCACAGCCTGTAAGTACGTTTTTTATATTTAAATAATTTGCCACTGACGATTCAAACACGAGTTTTGAACAGTGTAGAGTAGCGCTTGTTGTTTGTCATTTCTGGGATCACAAATGCAGACATGGTTTTATGTTTGTGCGGCATGATACGCAAAGCAACGCGTAAAAAGACAGTATAAGTCATTATAATCATTAATTATGTCCCCACTGGACCGATCAATCTGTGCAGCGCCGCACCCAATTCATTCAAAACGTGCATTAAGAAATGAAATGCCACTGTGTGTTGCTCGGAGACGAACAGTTCTGCTTTGTCATTATATTTTCGTAGGCAAAATTGAGCAAAACAGATAACATTGTGTCTAAAATAAACACAATATTAACTTCTTACTTACTGAACTGTTGTATAAGATCAGTAATAATAATAATAATAATGCATTTTATTTATAGGCACCTTTCTTAACACCCAAGGTCACCGTACATCATTAACAAGACAAAAACAATAAAGAAAATAAGATACATTACAATTAAAAACACAATGCAGCTGTGATCAAAGGGAGTAAGCTATGCTGAACAGATGGGTTTTGAGTTTGGATTTAAAATGTGGGAGAGAGTCAATGTAACAAAGATGAGAAGGGAGTGAATTCCAAAGCTGGGGACAGAGCCCTGGGGCACACCTGTGGTGACAGGGACTGGATGAGAGGTAAATGATTTTAAGTGAATGAACTCACAGTATCACATTTGCACTCGTGTGATATTGCACTCAGCCTATTGCTAGTGTGTTATTGCTTAACTATGATGTAAATATGAGACAAAAAGTCAAACGGGGGCATTTTTGCCCCATATCTTGAATTTTAGGGACATTCTAACTACGTTCTCTAGGCTCCATCACACAGTGAGTTGTTGCTCTGCCTCATATTTGTCATCAATCAACTTTATGAAATGTCAGATGACCCACATATAGGTCTGGGGCGGGGCAAGCTTGTTAAATGCGTTAATAATTTTAACACGTTATTTTTCACCGTAATTAATTAATCTAATTAACACGTTAAATTACCAGCCCTAATATATATATATATATTAAAATGTAATGTATTCCTGTGATGGTAAAGCTGAATTTTAAGCAATTATAACGGTCAGTGTCACATGATTCTTCAGAAATCAAATTACTCAAGAAATTATTTTTTAGTATTATTTGATGAATAAGTTCAAAATAATAGCATTTATTTTAATAAGCGACTTCTCTGGGCTCACAAATCGAACTCCTCACGGCAGACTCTTAGTTAGCATGAGAACATGATAATTAGCATGTTGCTAAGCTAACGATCAGCCTGTGAAGACGCATATCAGGGCACAATGCTATATCATGCAGAAAAATACAGAGCACATGACATCGGGTAAAATAGTTTTTAAATTAGATTTAACTTCTTTATTATTCGATTTTTTTGTTTCAAATGATTATGGTTTTAGCAGCCATCTTGGATTTTTTTTCCCCTCACGAAGCTTATCAAAAGACATTCTGGGATTGCTGTTTGCATAAAAATGCAATGCCCTAGAATTTGTAGGCAGCACAATTAGTTTAAGCACCTTTTGGAACAGTTCTCATGTCACGCTCTATGATATCTTTAAACGCTGTCACTGTAGGCAGCTCACTAGGTTTTGCGACAGATCTAACATGTCTATTCCTGCACCTTTACATCATACCGATATAAGTAACAGATAACAGACCATTATTAATTAATTTTATTATTATTAATATGGAAATATGAAATAATTTCTTTAATGACATGACACTCTAAATAATAAACTAAAACTGCCAGTAGGTAGTGTTAAATGTCTTAATGATTAAGTCATCGAGTCATTTATTCATTCATTTGATTCATTCAAATGGCTGATTCATTCAGGAGTGAAGTAAATGGTTCTTTATGAATGGTCCATTGAATCATTAGGATTGTTCGACTTGAAGCGGATCATCACCATCAGATCGATCGGTGTGTAACATCAAAGTACCGCGAGAGCGATTAGAGTGCAGACTTTTGATGCTTTTGAATCGCTCTCGTGGTACTTTGATGTCATACACCGATCAATCTGTGCAGCGCCGCACCCAATTCATTCAAAACGTGCATTAAGAAATGAAATGCCACTGTGTGCTGCTCGGAGACGAACAGTTCTGCTTTGTCATTATATTTTCGTAGGCAAAATTGAGCAAAACAGATAACATTGTGTCTAAAATAAACACAATATTAACTTCTTACTTACTGAACTGTTGTATAAGATCAGTAATAATAATAATAATAATGCATTTTATTTATAGGCACCTTTCTTAACACCCAAGGTCACCGTACATCATTAACAAGACGTGTTTTTGAACCTTAAACTGCATAAACACATTGCATTACACCAATTACACCACATAATGTTCTTTTTAGCAACGTCATATGACCCCTTTAATGATTAAGTCAGAGTCATTTATTCATTCATTTGATTCATTCAAATGGCTGATTCATTCAGGAGTGAAGTAAATGGTTCTTTATGAATGGTCCATTGAATCATTAGGATTGTTCGACTTGAAGCGGATCATCACCATCAGATCGATCGGTGTGTAACATCAAAGTACCGCGAGAGCGATTAGAGTGCAGACTTTTGATGCTTTTGAATCGCTCTCGTGGTACTTTGATGTCATACACCGATCAATCTGTGCAGCGCCGCACCCAATTCATTCAAAACGTGCATTAAGAAATGAAATGCCACTGTGTGCTGCTCGGAGACGAACAGTTCTGCTTTGTCATTATATTTTCGTAGGCAAAATTGAGCAAAACAGATAACATTGTGTCTAAAATAAACACAATATTAACTTCTTACTTACTGAACTGTTGTATAAGATCAGTAATAATAATAATAATAATGCATTTTATTTATAGGCACCTTTCTTAACACCCAAGGTCACCGTACATCATTAACAAGACAAAAACAATAAAGAAAATAAGATACATTACAATTAAAAACACAATGCAGCTGTGATCAAAGGGAGTAAGCTATGCTGAACAGATGGGTTTTGAGTTTGGATTTAAAATGTGGGAGAGAGTCAATGTAACAAAGATGAGAAGGGAGTGAATTCCAAAGCTGGGGACAGAGCCCTGGGGCACACCTGTGGTGACAGGGACTGGATGAGAGGTAAATGATTTTAAGTGAATGAACTCACAGTATCACATTTGCACTCGTGTGATATTGCACTCAGCCTATTGCTAGTGTGTTATTGCTTAACTATGATGTAAATATGAGACAAAAAGACCACATAATGTTCTTTTTAGCAACGTCATATGACCCCTTTAATGATTAAGTCAGAGTCATTTATTCATTCATTTGATTGGTTCAAATGGCTGATTCATTCAGGAGTGAAGTAAATGGTTCTCTTTATGAATGATCCATTGAATCATTAGGCTTGTTCGACTTGAAGCTGATCATCACCATCAGATTGATCGGTGTGTGACATCGAAGTACCGTGAGAGCAATTAGAGAGCAGTACTTTGATGTCATAGATGTCATATATATGTCATAAAAATATATTGATGTCATAAAAATTATATATCTAAGCCCAGCTATTTTAAACTGTTTGATCACATTCTAGGGTTACTATTATGCATTTAAAAAAAAAAAAAATTATATATATATATATATTAAAGAAAATAAGATACATTACAATTAAAAACACAATGCAGCTGTGATCAAAGGGAGTAAGCTATGCTGAACAGATGGGTTTTGAGTTTGGATTTAAAATGTGGGAGAGAGTCAATGTAACAAAGATGAGAAGGGAGTGAATTCCAAAGCTGGGGACAGAGCCCTGGGGCACACCTGTGGTGACAGGGACTGGATGAGAGGTAAATGATTTTAAGTGAATGAACTCACAGTATCACATTTGCACTCGTGTGATATTGCACTCAGCCTATTGCTAGTGTGTTATTGCTTAACTATGATGTAAATATGAGACAAAAAGTCAAACGGGGGCATTTTTGCCCCATATCTTGAATTTTAGGGACATTCTAACTACGTTCTCTAGGCTCCATCACACAGTGAGTTGTTGCTCTGCCTCATATTTGTCATCAATCAACTTTATGAAATGTCAGATGACCCACATATAGGTCTGGGGCGGGGCAAGCTTGTTAAATGCGTTAATAATTTTAACACGTTATTTTTCACCGTAATTAATTAATCTAATTAACACGTTAAATTACCAGCCCTAATATATATATATATATTAAAATGTAATGTATTCCTGTGATGGTAAAGCTGAATTTTAAGCAATTATAACGGTCAGTGTCACATGATTCTTCAGAAATCAAATTACTCAAGAAATTATTTTTTAGTATTATTTGATGAATAAGTTCAAAATAATAGCATTTATTTTAATAAGCGACTTCTCTGGGCTCACAAATCGAACTCCTCACGGCAGACTCTTAGTTAGCATGAGAACATGATAATTAGCATGTTGCTAAGCTAACGATCAGCCTGTGAAGACGCATATCAGGGCACAATGCTATATCATGCAGAAAAATACAGAGCACATGACATCGGGTAAAATAGTTTTTAAATTAGATTTAACTTCTTTATTATTCGATTTTTTTGTTTCAAATGATTATGGTTTTAGCAGCCATCTTGGATTTTTTTTCCCCTCACGAAGCTTATCAAAAGACATTCTGGGATTGCTGTTTGCATAAAAATGCAATGCCCTAGAATTTGTAGGCAGCACAATTAGTTTAAGCACCTTTTGGAACAGTTCTCATGTCACGCTCTATGATATCTTTAAACGCTGTCACTGTAGGCAGCTCACTAGGTTTTGCGACAGATCTAACATGTCTATTCCTGCACCTTTACATCATACCGATATAAGTAACAGAGTATGTCTTGAATTATACTGAGTCCCGTGTGACCTAAAAAAATGAAAGAGGAATTGTCTCTTATATTTATCTTCATTTGTTTCTTTGTGATCTAAATCTAATTGCCTTTGCGGGTCTCAACGGATTCTCCCTGCTTAAACACATTACACCCACATTAATAAATCATGAGCTGCACTGTCACAAGGAAACAAATTATGCTAAATAATATCCTATAACTTTTATAACTAATTAAAGCCGTGTTGATGACTTGGGGTATGGATTCTGCGAGGCAGATCCACGAACTCCATTTGTTTGCCTCTTCAAGTTCTCTCTATTCCGAAAGAGACCGTGAAGACATCAAGGATACCGAAGTGACTTTCTTCTCCAGCTGACGACTGACAAGATCCCTTGTGGGATGTGAAGCTGTGCGAATTCTCCAGTTAAAAAACGAAGAGGGTGTTGAACGGCAATGAAGACTCACCGAGAGCCTCTCGAGAGGGTTGTGGAGGCTCTCGATTTTTCCCACAAAGCTGTAGCTGTGACAGGCTGCCAGCCCCTCTGATGACGAGCTTCAGAAACACATATCAAGACTGCCAATCCAGTGGACCAACAGCACCGAAGCTGCACCACATCAACTGGACTTCAGTTTATGGGTGGCATTTTGAGGCTTGTTCTGTGAACACGAGCACTGAAAAGAATCTGATCACTATAAATAAAAAGGGATAGTTCACCCAAAACTGAAAATTCTTTACCTTCAAAAGATCACAAAAGATTTTAATTTGTCCATTCGATGGAAGTCATGAGGGTTCTGTGTTGTTTGGATCAGAATTGTCACTGTCAACTAAAATGTTTTTAATCGTTTTATATATATATATATATATATATATATATATATATATACAACGTTGATAGGAATACTGAGATAAGACAAAAAAAATACAACCATCAATGTACTGTATTTCAAAATTGTTACTTTTTTGTAACATATGTCATCAAATTTTTATAATAGTGCTACCAGTATTACAACATCAATATTGTAACTTATTTGTTACATTTGAACTTTTCATTTAGTGCAATATTTTGCCATTGCAACATTTTAGTGCAATTTTCACTAAGAACTGCAATTGGATTTATATTGTATACCTAAATTCACTGTTATCCCACCGGACACTATTGTGACCATCAAGATGTTTACTCATTCTATGACCACATTCAACAAAACTGAATATATGTGAATCCATATATTAATACTAGACACCTTAAAGATAATGTGTACCAAAAATCTTTGTCATATCTTTAACATAATTTTCTAGCCTTTCGTTTTGGAGCTTTGATGCAGCCATCATCTTCTCTAGGTGCAAACAGGAATTAAACTGCTTTGGCCATGTGACAATTTGCACTAACCATGTGAAACTGCACATATTTAATTGAGACCCTTTCTTTTTTCCATATTGGCAGGAAGTGCTATTAAACATCAGTCAGTATGGTTTTTAAAACTTTATAAATTAAAACATTTTTATGGTCACTATTGTGACCGGTGCGATTAAATGGGTTAAGAAATTAAATGCAGCTGCGTGTTGCTCGGAGACGAACAGTTCTGCTTTGTCTTTCGTTGGCAAAATTTAGCAAAACAGACAACATTGTGTCTAAAATAACACAATATTAACTTCTTACTTATTTAACTTTGTATAAGATCAGTATCACATTTGCACTCATGTGATATTGCACTCATTGCCCGTGTGATATTGCTTAACTATATGATGTAAATATGAGACAAAAACTCAAACAGGGGCATTTTTTTTTTAATTTTAGGGACATTCTAACTACATTCTCTAGGCTCCATCATGCAGTGAGTTCTTGCCCTGCCTCATATTTGTCATAAATCAACTGTAGGAAATGTCAGATGACCTACGTAGGTCCGAGGCGGAGCAAGTGCATTAAAAGCGCTAAAAATTGTAATGTGTTATTTTTCACCATAATTAATTAATCTAATTAACGCGTTAAATCCCCAGCCCTAATCCGTTCTTGTTTTAGAACAACTTTGATTAACTTTTTTGATCCACTTCAAATGTTGACTACTGTATATATATATGTATGTCACATTTTGATAAATAAATTACAGTTGCAAGATATAAAGACACTTTGTGAGATATCACAATGTGATACATAAACTTGCAATTATGAGAAGCCAAGCTGCAGCTGAGCGATATAAAGGTACATTGCGAGAAATTCACGCTATGAGAGACAGTCACAATTATGAGAAATAACGTCACGGTTCAGAAATATAAATTTACATTGTGTGATAAAAAGTGACATTGTGAGTCACTATGATTTTAAATCACAATTGTGAAAAACAAAGTTGAGATATAAAGTTACATTATGCAATAAAAGTCACAAACTCTGAGATATAGTCACAATTGTGGGATAAAAAGTGACATTGTTAGTCACTATGATATTAAATTGCAATTGCGAAAAATAAAGTTGAGATATAAAGCTACATTATGCAATAAAACTCACAAACTCTGAGATATAGTTGCAATTGCGATATAGTCAGAATATCGAGAAACAGTGTTGCGAGATGTATAGATACTTTGAGAATATCAAACATTTACATTTACAAGAAACAGTTCTAAAATATAGTTACATTACGCAATAAAAAGTCACATTGTGAGAAAGTCACACTAATGTGTAAAATCAAGTTGAAATTTAAAGTTACAATATGCAACTTTCAGATATAGTCAAGAAACGTTTAAGTTGCAAGCAAATTGAGAAAGTCACATGTGATAGAAAGATACAAAGTCGCTGTCACGGTGTGTAGAGGCAGGCAGGACTACGAGGATGACAAGGATTCCAATAATGATATTTAATGTAGACACAACAAGGCAGATTCAGGTAGGTGAGACACACACACTTGGGGTAACATTCACAATAACCGACAAACTCGAATACAAGAGACAGGAACAGATATAGTGCAGATAACGAGGGGCAGACAGGTGAGCACAATGAGGTGATTAACTAATAATTAGTATGGGCTAAACCAACAAAAGGGGAAGAAACCACAATAAACAGTCCACAGGGGCGTTACATTACTCCCCCCTCCCGGAAGGTGCGTCCACCGTAGAAACAGAGGGAGGGGCGGAGGGGGACCAGGAGGAGGACAAAGCAGTGGATGTGAGATGGTGACAGGGGAAGGCAAAGGGCTGGCAGGCAGACCAGACAGGTGGAGGTTCCGGTGGAGGACGGCCTTCCAGGAGGAGGACAGCTAACAGAGTCCAGAGAGGTGACGATGGAGGGAGGAGCCAGGGAGATGACTGGAGGGAACCGGAGCAGGAGGAGGAGCCAGGTGGGACCCAGGCCACAGCCATAATAACGGCCCACGGTGGAGCCGACGGAGGGAGGAGCCATGGAGGAGGAATGTCCACCGACTCCAGAGGGCCGACCAACGGCGGCGGAGCAGGTGGTGGAGGAGGCAGAGACGGAGAGCCAACGAGCCAGGGGGATGCCGAAGATCCGGGGGGGCCAGGGTGGAGCCGAGGGCTCTG
Source organism: Sinocyclocheilus grahami (assembly GCF_001515645.1). NCBI lineage: Eukaryota > Metazoa > Chordata > Actinopteri > Cypriniformes > Cyprinidae > Sinocyclocheilus > Sinocyclocheilus grahami. The sequence continues at coordinate 1,735,258 of NW_015505310.1, read as the reverse complement.
GCGACCAAGGTGGAGGCAGAGATCCGGAGATCCGTGGCAGAGCCGGAGCGACTGAGGACCACGGTGGAGCTGGCGGGAGGAAGGAGCCCAATGGAGCCGGTGGGACAGAGCGACGAGGTGCAGCCAGAGGAGTGGAGTCCAGAGGCGATGGCGGGGCGACGCCCGACTAGGGCGGAGCCGGAGAGGCGAGGGAGCCCGGTGGAGCTGATGGATCGATGGGTGACGGTGGAGGCGAGGGAGCTAGGAGCCTAGGTGGAGCCACTGGGTCTACGGGCCGAGTCGGAGTCCGGGCCTCGGAGGCTGGAGGCAGAGATGAGGGAAACTCCAACCCCGGCGACGCTGGAGGATGGCAGTTCCGCGGGGCTCGCACCGCAATGATGGTGGGCTGAGGGCCAGCAAAGGGGCTGCCAGATGACAGCGGTGGAGGAGGCTGGAGCGGGTGGGAGGACGGGCATTTTCTAGGAGCAGGCACTGGAGTTCGCTTTCCTGGGCTGAATTGGGGATCAGGAGCCCTTCCCGGGCTAAACGAGGAATCAGGAGCCCTTCCCGGGTTGAACTGGGGATCAGGAGCCCTTCCTGGGCTCGCCAGGGGATCGGGAGCCATTCCGAGGCTCGACAGGGGATCGGGAGCCCTTCCTGGGCTAAACGGAGGATTCCGAGATCTCTCCTCCTCATTTTGACACCAACTTCCCTCCATATTCTGGCCCTTATGTCCCGCCATAGTCAGCTCACCCTCAGCCATGATGCAGGAGGCGGAGCTCCTCTCCGCGCTCACACCGTCCACGGCTTGCTCCCTCGTGGTGGGCACTGTCACCGGCTCTCGCACCTGGTCCGACGTGTTGGACTCAATATCAGAGGTGATCCTCTTCTCAGCCACGGGGCTTCACTCTGGCTCGTGGATTGCGGCGGGAAATGGCTCTCCGTCATCGGTGGGCTCAGGCTTATGCTCCGTACCGCGGGGAGATGGTGGGCTGGGCTCAGGGTCCTGAGTGGGGCTGGTGTTGTTGTCAGCGATGTCCACGGTTAGATGGGACTTGCAGGACACCAGCACCCACTCGATGAAGGCGGCGAGGCTCTCTCGAGGACCATCCCCAGACAACTGCGCTCGTGTGGTGGCGTTAAGTCCAACTTGATAGAATGTACAGAGGCAGTTGTCCGGGTAGTGCGTGAGGGGAGCCAGGGACAGAAAGTCGTTCATGTGGTCCTCAAGAGAGCGTTCCCCCTGCTCCAGCAGGAGGATTTGGAAGGCGGGGTAATCCATAACACAAAAATAAAAACTGACAAAAACCGGAAAAACAAACAAGGGGAAAGACGCCACTATACGTTACTTAGGGGTCGTTATTCTGTCACGGTCACTGTGTGTGGAGGCAGGCAGGACTACGAGGATGACAAGGATTCCAATAATGATATTTAATGTAGACACAACAAGGCAGATTCAGGTAGGTGACACACACACACACACACACTCAGCAAGATAAAATCTTTACACATTGTGGAATAAACATTTGTATTGCATGATAAAAAAGTAACATATGAAAGATGTAAAGACATTGCAGAATAAAGTCACATTATGAGATATAAAGTAGCAACTATGAAAAACAGACCTGCAGCTATGAGATATTAAGTGAGGTTGGGAGAAATAAAGCCACAATGACCTTTGAGGGAGAAACAAGCTTCCATACTATTTCCCTCCAGTCTGTGCTGGATGAGGGCTGAGAAAAATGCAGACTGCAGGGTATGGAAGAAAAAGGAAGAGCGAAGTAAAGGGCACAAACTGTTTTCTGTGTAAATAATGTGCAAAGACACTAAGAGAACGTCAAAACATGGAAGCCAATGTTGGGGCAGCCTGTCACCGCAATTCACCATCACACATCCCCAAGGGGTTTAGTCATGCTGTGATGCTGTGGTTCATTCTTTGTGTGTGCGTGGCTGTTCAGATGAAGTATTTTCTTTTCAAAGTTCCTTAACGCATGGCACCATCACTTTCACTGTATAAATAGTAAGCTCTGGCCTAGGACTTCAAGCTATGCACAACACTAACAGATTCCTGGTGCACTGTTAAGAAAAGTGATGTCTCCTGATAATATTAGAAAGCATGTTATCAGGTTGGCAAAGAGAGATTCAAATACTTTTTCCAGCTGGCGAAAGTGAGCTGAGGTCAGCTTGAGTATGTTCACAGTCTTCATTTGAATTCCTCAAGTTACGGCATGTAATATTTCATATGTATGTCTCGTCTCCAGCTGCACATCTGTGATTGCTACTGCATATCAGTGCATATACTGTACAGCTCTGGAAAAAATTAAGAGACCACTCCAATTTTTTTTTCTTAAATCAGCATCTCTACATGTATGGCAGCCATACCATTCCGGTGTCTGTTGAATTCCAACACAGGCACACCTTATTCTGTTTAATGAAGTACTGATTAGGTGATCACCTCAACCAAATTCCTCTACCAGGGTCCACCAGTGACTATCACTATCCTCTTGCAATATGACCAACTGGATGGCAAAACAGTGCTAGTAGTACCACAAAAGTAATTGAAATCAAATAATAACGATTGACCATGCCAAAATGTTCTGAGTGAGGAAAAGAAGGGTTCAATTCTGGCTTTACAGGCCAAGGGATACAGTAAACATCAGGTTTCTTCCATCCTTAACATTTCAAAGACAGTGGATCATAAAAACAAGGTCAAGCTGCAGATATTGGGGACAACAAAGCTATAGACCAGAGGGGGCGAAAACAACTCTCCATTGACCGGGATGACCGCCAACTTATTCGAATGTCACTCAACAACCATAGGATAACATCAATTGACCTACAAAAAATGGCTAACAGCCAGGACAGTTCGAAACTTCATCAATGAGAAGTAAAGAAGAGCCAGACTGAGATTTGCAAAAGACCAAAAGGATTTGACCTTTTCTGATGTGTCCAATTTTTAGCTTTACCTGGTTGTCTAATGTTTAGATCTGGAAAGTCCTACAAACCACAGTGTCTCACACCCACTGTGAAATTTGGTGGAGGATTGGTGATGATCTGGGGTGCTTCAACAAGGCTGGAATGGGGCACATTTGTCTTTGTGAAGGGTGCATGAATCAAGCCACAAACAAGGTTGTGCTGGAAGAAAACTTGCTTCCTTCTGCTCTGACAATGTTCCCCAACTCTGAGGATTGGTTTTTCCAACATTTTCCAACTGTGTGGTATGGACAATGCTCCATACCACACAGCCAGATCAATCAATGTGTGGAAGAAGGACCACCAGATCAAGACCCTGTCATGGCCAGCACAATCTCCAGACCTAAACCCCACTGAAAACCTCTGGAATGTGGTCAAGAAGAGATAGTCACAAGCCATCAAACAAAGCCGAATTGGCTGAATATTTTGCACCAGGAGTGGCATAAAGTCACCCAACAGCAATGTGAAAGGCTGGTGGAGAACATGCCAAGACGCATGAAAGCTGTTATTGAAAATTTAGGGTTATTCCCCCAAAAATTTATTCCTGAACTCTTCCTAAGTTAAAACATTAGTATTAGGGATGCACAATATTTATCGAACAGATAAATTATCGGGCGATATGGGTGAAAATTACGTCATTTTTATTGCTCCGATAAATACATGAAATCCGATAACTAGATCCGATAAAGTACACTTGCTGGTAAATCAATCAATCAGTCTGATTTATCCGAGATTCATCCACTTTCCAAGTGCAAGTGACTGCAGCTTTAAAACTGTGTCACTCTCATTACGTCATCATCTGTGAACATGTCTTCGCCGGTCTGGAAGTTTTCAGCGGAGGACAATGCCACTGCTATTTGCAAAGCATGTTCAGCAAGGATTCCGAGAGGAGGAAAAAAGGCATTGAGTTTTAACACAACAAACCTTATATCTCACTTGAAAGGTCATCATCGCGGCAAAGCTATATTAAAAGAATATGAAGTAGCCATGGCAGCAAAACACGGAGCGTCAATGTCCCCATTCAGCAGGCATTTGAAATCTGTAAAAAGTTTTCCAGAGACAGCGAAAAGGCTAAAGCCATAAACGACAAGGTAATGGACAATTTTGTTTTTACATTATTTTTTCAAGGTTGACAAATGTCAATGCATTTTCTTTATTATGTATTTGAAAAACATGTGACTTAAAGTCTATACACCTTCCTCATCCTCATGCACTAAAGGTTGAATAGATGCATTTCTTTGTTATGCATGAAATACTTGAATATAAATTAGTTTTTAATGAGTTGTTAGCTGCAGATAAACCATAGTTCTGTCATAGTTCTGTTTTGTGTATTGTGGTGCCTTACATAAAAAAATTTTCATCAGTGCATCTTAGATGTTCTATTCTCCTGGGTGCACAAACTGCAGATTATATGAAAATTATAATATAAAAATGTGAACTTGTTTTTCGGTATCTGTATCGGAATCGGCCATGAGAAGGACTAAATTATCGGTTATCGGTATCTGTTAAAAATGTTTCATATCGTGCATCCCTAATTGGTACTGTGTTGTTTAAAAATTTATATTAACTTTTCTTTTCATTAGAGGTCTAAAAACACTGCATCTTTTTTTGTTGTCATTTTCTTCAAATTAATGCTCTAAATGACAATATATTTATTTGGAATTTGGGAGAAATGTTGTCAGTAGTTTATAGAATAAAACAAAAATGTTAATTTTACTCAAACACATACCTAGAAATCATAAAACCAGAGAAACTGATAATTTTGCAGTGGTTCTTAATTTTTTTTCACACCTTTATCAAACACATTCGTTTGCATTTTGCATTTGTCACTCTAGGCAAGTATGTTCCCTCTACCAGGGTCCACCAGTGACTATAGGGAAGCTTAATCTTTAATATCATGAACTTGAAAAGATTTTTATTTTTTTTCCTTTTTTTTTTGAGTGAGTAAACTTGCTAAATAGAGACAGACTGTGTGTACTGGAACAAATAAAAACTAGACCGGAGCATACAGTAAACGGAATGGATCAGCAAACAAACTGGCAATAATCAAAACTGTCGCAATTCTGTTTCATATCATTCTGTTCCAATTTGGACCCTGTTTTTACAAGCATAAACACTTCCATAAACAGATGAACCGTATTTGTCCCATCTGTGAGCTACATAACATGTTGTTGTTTATAGTAACACAATGTTCTTGGACATTTTTAAACACTAATTTCAGAGAAGAGTTAAAGGGCATATATATAGAGCAAACATATTAGATTGGTCACTCTTCTCCCTTTAAATATTCTATTGAATTACAGTGCTGTATTTTGTCCATAAAGTGTACTTCATTTGCAAGTAAGCCAAATGGGCAACAAACATTAAACATTTATCCTCACAATGAGGATAGACTTACAGCTAAAACTACAAAGTAGTTGTGAGCTAATAAAAAGCTTAAGGAAGCAATAAGCTGTATTGTGAATACGGTCATGGCTAAATATACTCGTTAGGCATGACTTTACATTAGAACAATACACTGTGTCATTTATTTTTTTACACAGTGTATGATATTTCCTCATGCACATACACCTGCTTAGCTCTTAGCATTAGAAATCATTTACTTCCTGTCGTTTAGTTGAAGCCAGACCAGCTTCTGGCCAATCAGCATCAAGGATCAAATCTATTCTTATGTTTGTCATATGATTTAAATCATACATATTCAACAAAAAGTCAAATCAATTTAGACCTTTGTTGTGATAGTCAACGTGCAGTAAGACATGAGAAAAAGGTCAGTGATGTGGCAGAAAGCTGATTTTCTGCCTGAGGTTTGATATTTTAGTTCTGTTGTGGTCCTAATTTACCCTCTGCTGCTGGCTTTGATTTTCCTCTCAGTGACTCTGTCCTCGAGAAATGGCAATTAGCTGTGCACAGCTAGCGGGCTGTTCAGTAGTCTGTTTAGAAAACAAAATAATGAGATTACGCTAGGTAATTAAACCCCCAGTTGTGCTGTGCACTGCACTTTTCTTTAGCATATGTGGACTGGGCTATTGGTTGGTAATGCAAGGTCATGAGGTTTGCATGTGTCTGTGTTACTTCAGACACCCAGCAAATTTACAAAAAGGTAATATAAAAGATGTAAGTGCAGTTTAGCTTAAATGAATAGTACACCAAAAATATTTACTTACACATGTTGTTCCAAACTTATGTAACTTACTTTTTTTTCTCTGTGGAACACAAAAGAAGAAAGTTGAAACAATGTATTATTTCTGTGCAGTTACAGTGAATGTGCATAGAAACTTTCAAGCTTCAAAACACACCATAAAATTATTATAAATCTAGTCCACAAAAGCTTTGTGTGAGGAATTAAAATGAAATGAAAGCCAATATTAATCATTCGAGTCAGATCGTTTCGATGAATTAGTTGATCCAATTATCAAAGTGGTTCTGAATGATTTATTCACAAATCTGACATCACATTTCAGTGACTTATGGGAATAGTTCACCAAAAAAAAAGGTCATCATTTATTCCGGTTTTTTTTCATTCCAAACCTGTATTACTTTCTTCTGTGGAACCTAAAAGAACAAATCTCTCTCTCTCTTTCTCTTTAATTTTTAGGTGAACTGTCACTTTAAATATTTCTTCATTCTTCACACAAAGCCATCCTGCAGCTTCAGAAGATTTGAATTGAAATGCACAAGCCATATGGACCACTTTGTGTGTAGTTTTTTGTGCTTTTATGTCCTTTTTGAGTATAAATTATTTATAATTGCATGGAAAAGAGTAACGTATAAAACAACATAAGGGAGAATAAATAATGAAAGAATTTTATTTGTGGAATGTGGATGAAGTATTCCTTTAAAAGATTGTGTAGTTTTTATTTTCTTCCCTTAAGCAATCACTTAAAAAATTAGAAATGTTTCATATTCCACGTAATAGACGTAACATACTGATGTATGTATGAACAAGCAGCTTAGAGCTACCCATGGGGTATCTAGAGAGATATACTAAATGCATCTCAAGAACTGTCTAAACTTATTTTGTCTGGGCTATGTTAAGGATGTTCCCTTGCTGTCAAATTCGAGAAGATGCATATACAATGCACTCAACAAAACAAAACAAAAAAGACTCAAAAACCATGTACTTTCCATTCATTTTTACATCCATCCATTCTTTTTTATTTTTTTTGGCTTTTCAGCATAGCATTTAAATTACAACAAACGTTCTTTTTTCTTTTTCTTTTTTGTCATGGTTAAAAGGGCCATATGATGCGATTTCAAGTTTTCCTGTCTTTGGTGTATTACAAGCTGTTCGTGCATGTATAAGATCCGTAAAGCTGCAAAGACTAAACTCTCAAACCCAAAGAGATATATTTTATAAAAGTTAAGACTCATCCACGCCTTCCTAAAACGCCTCATTAAAACACGCCCCCACAAATCTACATCACTGTGTAGGAAGATTTGCATAACACCACCCAAATGTTTACGCAAAGAAAGAAGGTGTAACTTTTATTCTCGCTGTATTGTTGCCGCAGCCGTCATGTCGTGGAGACGTGTTTCCAAATATGGTAAGGGGAGTAACATTTCCGTCACATGCTTGAGGTATTTGGCCAATCACAATGCACTGGATAGCTGGCCAATCAGAGCACACGTCACTTTTCAGAACAATGGGGTTTGTAAAAATCGACGTGTTTCAGAAAGGCAGGGCAGAGAAGAGCAACAATACGTGTACGTAAAACAGCACGTGGAAAATGACATGTTTTTTTAACCTTAAACCACGTAAACACATTGCATTACACCAAATACACAAAATAATGTTATTTTCTAGCATCGTCAAATGACCCCAAAAACAAAACATGAATGGACACAAAAGTACAGGAATCCAGATGTCCCATGGAGAACCGAGGCCACTGCACTGGCAACAAGTCCAAAAAAAAATGTATTTCCCTCTTCAGTTTCTTCTCTTGGTGCTCATGAGTAATAAGCACATGAGTGTTTGCTCTCGCTAGCTATTTTAGAAGTTCAAGCTGTCTGCTCTGCATTGACAACCATTAATCAATTATGAGCCCTGCTAGTGCCCCTCATTAAGATTTACTACCTCATGTTCCTTTAATTCAGTCTGGCTGCACACTCTAACATCGGCGTCCAATGAAAGCAAGAGCTCTTAGTTTTATGGCTTCTCAATAACTTTAAACTCTTTTCCCAAAACTCAAAACAAAGCAACAGAGAAGTACCCACTGAGTTAGGGACCATTAGAAGTTGAGATATGCAGAGATATTTTTGTTTTCCATGCTTTCATGCAAACAGTTTGCGACCCTGTGAGAACCTCTACATTAACATAAGGTTCTTTAATTAAATGTAATGCTCAGTGTTCTGATTGGTATCTTAAAATTTTGAAGGCCTAATTTAGGTGTCCTTTGGTAGAACTTGTGGTCAGCACTAGATTATCTTGTCAGCCCTTCACTCTTATACTCCCTGGACATTGTTGAAGCAAAACTGTAAAATTTCCTTGTTAGGTCTCAGACTCCAATTACAGCTAGGGATTTACCTGTTCTATCTATCTCAGAGCAAAAAGAAAGATATCTTCCCTTCCTTGTAGTCGTGCAAGCCCTGACAAATTAAGTTCATCTTGATGGTAATGTTTTAGAGAACATCATACTATGCTGGGAAAATCCAGGCCATGCCATCTTGTAAGATGGTCAAGATGGATTTTTTGAACATGAAAGCTGGTTTAAAGTTGGACCAAAGTGTTCTACCAGGTCAAAACCAGGTCCATCAGCTGGCTGACCAACTCAGACCATTTAGAAGCAATGTAAAACCAGCTACCCCAGGTTAAATAAAAGTTCCCTTTCAATCGGTCACTCTCGACGTCACGTCGGATGACCGACGAAATAGGGATCTCGCTTAGAGAGACCAATCTACTTCGAGTGTAAACTAAACGAGCCAATGCACATTGGCATGCGATTATTACATCCAGCTGCCGCTGATCACAGCGTGAGTATAAGTAGGCAGCAGATGCAGCGCATATTCAGCTTTTCGCTGAATCACATCGTTCTGCTCCTGACTACTTTACTGAGAGAAGAAGACTGAACGAGTTCCCCGCGCTCTTGGAGAGCTCTTCGTGTTGGCGGTACGGCGCTTCAGCGGTGGTGGTTTTCCGTGTCGAGTGGGTTGCACACATCAGGCTCCACTACCCCCTGTTTGTGTTGCAGATGATCATCTCCCCTGTGCGCCTCAGCACGCTAAAAGAGCTTTTACCCCTAAAAGAGCAATTTTGGGTGCGTCTTTTTAAAGACGACGTTGCGTGGCGAACTTGACGTTACGTCTTTGTAAAGACGATGCGGGTCTTGCTTTAGACAACGTATTACCCGAGCGTTTCTGGATACGGTCATTACCTGGCGCTGGGTGATGGTCACGATCGCTGCCTCACGTGCCTGGGCATGTAGCACACTGAGGTGGCGTTTGTGGATGAGTCATCTTCTCATTGCGGGAAGATGATCATCTTGGAGTCGCAGGCCAAGCTCCGTTTCCTCAAAGTAGCCCCCCCTGGCTGCCTTGATCTAGTTCTCCTCTTGGCGGCAGCCAGGGGGGGCTACTTCAGGCAGTAGCGCGGGCGGTCTGAGGCACTCCGCAGCCAGTTGAGCTGCCAATGGAACGTGCTGGGCCCTCTACAAGGAGCGTACCAGCCTTATCCTTTGGTGCTCCTCCCAGCGACCAGATGATGATTGCTGCATCGGAGGGTGAGCCAGAGCTTTCTGGAGAGGAATATTCGGCTGCGCTGCTCTCCTCCGGAACTGTAGCAATGCCTGAATCGGATCCAGAAATAATGACTATGCTTTCCCGGGCCGCTGTAGGGGTAGGGCTCGAGTGGAGAATTCCACCGTGTCCCGAGCCCTCAAGGTTGCACGATTGGTTCTCAGGGTGGTCCACGCTGGTTCTCAGCGCCCCACCTCAGTGCCTTTCTTCCCGGAGGTGCATGAGTAGCTCAACAGGCCGTGGACGGCACCTTTTTACTGCCGGAAACCGATCTGCTGGTTCCTCCTCCCTCACCACCCTCGATGGTGGGGCAGCTAGGCGTTACAAGGGTCCCCCCGGTGGAGCGGTCGGTTGCGATGCAGTTGTGTCCTAATACCGCCTCCAACCAGCAGGGAGAACCGTGCCTCCCCTCCCGGGTCTGTAGGTACTCGACTGACCAGCGATGCTTATACGACCTGTGGAGAAGCTGCCTCCTCTTTACAAGCTACGGCGTGATTGCAAGTGCACCAGGCCAAGGCACTGAGGGACTTGCACGAGGGTGGTCACGACCCGGAAGTTCGCAGAGAACTCCGCACCACGGCAGACCTCACGCCACGAGCGACGAAGGTTACGGCACAGTCTCTGGGTCATGCGATGTCCACTATGGTGGTCCAGGAGCGCCATTTCTGGCTGTGACTGACGACATGCGCGAGACGGCAAGACACGATTCTTGAACGCCGCCGTATCCCAGGCCGGCCTTTTTGGCAACACGGTGGAGAACTTGCCCAGCAGTTCTCCACCGTGCAGCTGCTGCCGTCGCTGAGGGCGGCCCCCCTGCCGCCACCCTGCTCCTGCGGCCTCCAGCAAAGCCCCGCCATACCTGGTGGCAAGCGAAAGAGCAGAGGCCCTGAGACGGGCAACCCAGAGGTGGAGGGACCTGCTCTTCAGGAGATGGTAAGCACACCACTCCCTCTTTTCATCTTTTTCTGCCACTGACCTCTCAGTCGGTGGTACCCAAATACTCGACAAAAAGCAATTCCTCTAATTTGCAGCGGTCGACCTGAAGGACGCATACTTTATGTGTCGACCCTTCCGCACTACAGACCATTGCTATGGTTCGCGTACCAAAGGACGAGCATATCAGTACGAGGTCCTGCCCTCCGGGCTGTCCCTGTAGCCCCGTGTCTTTACATAAGTTGCAGAGGTACCCCTTGTTCCCCTGAGAGAACAGAGCATTCGCATTCTCAACTACCTCGATGAAGCAGTCTCAGGATCAGTTGTGCGAATACAGGGATTTGGTGCTCTCACACCTCAGCCTGTTGGGCCTTCGGGTCAACTGGGAAAAGAGCAAACTCTCCCCGACGCAGAGGATCTCTTTTCTCGGTATGGAGTTGTACTCGGTCGAACAGACAGCACACCTCACGCAGGAACGTGCTCAGTCAGTGTTGAACTGCTTGAATACATTCAAGAGGAGAATGGCGGTCCCACTGAAACAGTTTCAGAGGCTGCTGGGGCATATGGCAGCTACGGCGGCAGTCACGCCGCCAGGTTCCTTAAGGGGGCGAGAAGGCTAAATCCTCCACGGCCCCCCTCTATACCCTCTTGGGACCTGACTCTAGTGTTCACGGCACTACAGCAGGGCCCATTTGAGCCTTTGCAGATGGTCGAGCAGAAATTTATTTCGAGGAAGACTTTGCTCCTGCTGACATTGGCCTCCATCAAGAGGATAGGGGACCTGCACGCATGTTCGCGCTGGCTCGTGGCGCCTCGCTGGTGGATATCTGTAGAGCTGCGAGCTGGGCGACCCCTAACACGTTCGCTAGGTTCTATAGCCTTCGTGTGGAGCTGGTATCCTCCTGTGTTCTCACCTCAAATGGGTAGAAGCACTGAGAGGCCCCGGCTTCGGGTAGGCTTGCAAAAACCACTCCAGAGAGTCCATATAGTAGACCCTGTTGAGCTCCTCCATCCCCTCGGCAGCCAGACGTGGCGGAGCGTCCGGCGCCAGGCCTTCACTCGTTGAATCCTCGAGAACCGGTAGAAGGCTGGGTTCCATATGTAAGGCCTAAGTGGATCCCATATGTGTAAAGTCCACGGTATAGCCTCGAGCCGTGTTTCCCCGGCAGACTTCTGCCATTCCAAGAGGGTTACAATCACCTCCATTCTTCCATATGCACCCAAGGAATGTTCATATGTGTATTGCTTCCGAAACCTCCTTCGGGAAGGTTGGAGCTTCCGTAACATCCCTGTTCCAAGCAGAACGGGTACGTTTTCCCAGTGGTATCCAGTCTTACTCAGTGGGTAGTGCCATAGCAGCAGTAGCTGGTCCTCTTGTGCAACCCCTGGCCTACGCCAAAAAGTAGGGGCGCAGGTGGCTTCCACAGGACACTGGAAGGGGCAGTAGCTGTGGCCTTTTGGTAGGATCCCAATTTCGTCGGTCATCCGACGTGACGTCGAGAGTGACCGACTGAAAGGGAACGTCTCAGTTACGTATGGTAACCCTCGTTCCCTGAAGGAGGGAACGGAGATGTCACGTCCCGTCGCCACAGCTCCTGTACCACCGCTGAGCGGCTGGGTCACCGGCTCGTCTCCTCAGCGAAAACCTGAATATGCGCTGCATCTGCTGCCTACTTATACTCACGCTGTGATCAGCGGCAGCTGAATGCAATAATCGCATGCCAATGTGCATTGGCTCGTTTAGTTTACACTCGAAGTAGATTGGTCTCTCTAAGCGAGATCCCAATTTCGTCTGTCATCTGATGTGACATCTCCGTTCCCTCCTTCAGGGAACGAGGGTTACCATACGTAACCGAGACGTTCACTGTATTTAAAAACATGTATTTAGTTACGACTTGTAGTACACTTGAACCCATATTTCATACACTAGTACACTCAAGTGTACTAAATACCTTTTTTAAATACAGAGATATGTTAAAAGTGCATTTTAGTTCATATTAATGGTGTCCCAAAATAGCACAGTTGAGTACATTTAGTTGATCTTAAGTTTATTTTAAGAAGTACTAAAGAATCATTTTAGTATATTAAGTACAAAATTAGTGTGCGAAAACAGAGCACTTTAAGTACATTATGGAAGTGTACTTTTTTTTTTAACCTGGGATGACTTTAAAGGAATTTTTTTTTTTTCAAGATTCAGAAATTTTTCTCAAGATCAAGGAACATTTCAATAGTGTCATTATTCACTCAACTCAGTGTCGTTGTAAACTCTTGAGACATTTTTTCTTCTGTAAAAGAGGATTTGTTTAAAGAATTTCCATTCTTTCGAATGACAAAATTATCATGACTCCTGAACTATTCCAAATCTTCTAAAGCCATTTCGTGCTTTGAAACTGACAGACATTTAAGTTGATAACTAAAATAATTATTTTGAATTTCTCTTCAATGAATCGCTCACAAGTTCCCAAAACTTGACTGTGATTCATTCATGAATCAAATGCAGTAATTGATTTGTTTCTTGACTCAGTGAGTACGTTTACATGGACAACAATAATCCGATTTTAATACTATTATGACAATACTCTGATTAAGAACGTAAACAGAGATTTTTAATTACCTTAAACCGGCAAGTCATATTTGAAGTAAACAGAAATCAAATTAAGACATGTGGAGTATTTCTATTTTAGTCGCATTACTGAAGTGCAGTATAGACATGTAAACACCTTAATCAAATTATTTCCATCGTGTAGGATTTTTCGCCGCATTTTGCGACAGGATACACACACGGCAGTGCTCAAGCATTTGACGGCAAATAAAGAGCTTCAACACCGCCATCGTCTGTATGCACGTACAAATAATTAACTGCACTTGAAGCTTTCATAAAATTAAAAAGGAAACACCCAAAACTGTACATGGCATCATCACGAAGACGAACTATATGTTTATATGTGAAATTACAGAGGGGACGTCGGATGGTGTCACGTGGGGACTTAATGACGTGTGCCATCAATCGAACTGTGTACTATAACATGTAAAACGGGAACATGAAAGGAATATTCTAAAAGCAACTCATGTAAACAATGTAGCATCTGTAGCATCTGGACCAATCAAACACACACTTTTTCATTTGATTTAACAAATCAGTTCTTCATTAGATTAACAAATCGCCACAGTCCCCTCACCCAATAAACTGGATGCCAGGATGTCTGCAAATGACACCAAACCATGGCAACCCTGACACCAGATACTTTTACGACCTCATGGAATGTGAGCAGGGAAAAGCACTGTCTTTTCATAAGGAAAATCCCCAAGGCACAGTAGGAATGGACTTTTCTACTAATTAATTCATAGGAAAACTTTTATTTGAATGAACACACATACCCTTCAGATCATGGTGTATATTATTGTCATCGTGTATTTTGTCTTTGAGAT
>NW_015505310.1:1696984-1701924 GCF_001515645.1 Sinocyclocheilus grahami | reverse complement strand
TGTGTGTGTGTGTGTGTGTATGTGTATGTTAGACCAGTTTATGTGTGTATGTAGTCTGTTAGACTAGTTTAAGTGTTTATGTAGTTAATAAAACCTTACTTGTATCACACTTGACGTTGTTCATTGTTTGCTCATAACTGGAGTCACTTAATCATGCAGATTTATGCTACAAGCTTTTGTAGAATTGTACAGTAAGAAAGTTATTTCCCTTAACCAGGAAATTAACGTTCTTAGAATTGACAAGACAGTTGACCCTGAGAGGTCAAGTAAATATCTACAGCGGATCTAAATATTCATAATTAATTATAACTAGTTATGATTCATTATTCATATTTCCTCATGAGCTGATTCGTTACAACAACATAATCATAATATTGGCTTATTTAGAATAAGGTAAATAATTAGATTATTGATGTCCATGTAAACGTAGTCAATGATCCAGTATGAACAACCCACTGGAGTGTAACATTATCTGTGAAGATTGACTAAAATGTCTTCATTCAAAGCTTCAGAATAGCTGGAAAATAGTGCATAAACTGTATGAACTGCTTTTATGGCACTTTTTGTCTCATTCACAATCAACCATAAACAGCAAAGTCACAAGGTTTTGGAATAACATGAGGGTGAGTAAACAGAATTTCCATTTTGGGGTGAACTATCCCTTTTAAGCTGGTTTTGTAATTTAATTTTATCTTTTATTAAAATTTTTTCCCATAAGGGTAAAAATCTACGTTTTTAGCATCTTTGCTGTGTAATAAAGGATGGCATTTCCATTTATGTGAAGGCATTAATCCTTAGTGACTGCTTCTTATTCAGTGAAATGTGTTTGACAGCTTTCTCTTCAAGCCTGACCTCCTGCTCAGAAAAGAATGCCTCTGCCTTTCAAAGCAGCTTGATGAGCTTTCCCGTGTCACTCAGTTATGTCCTTACCTTTGATCCTTAATCACATCATCCACTTTCAGCAGCGGCCTGCACTGCACTATTAAAATATATTCTCACCCATTAACTTTATTTTCGCTTGATGAGATACAATCAGTAAAAAAAATAAATAAATAAAAAAAAATCCCAGCCTTTTACAATGGCAGGAGTTCATGAGCAGTTCCTCATTCTCTTCCTGGATCAGCGCGGTCTTTGTGTAACCTTAACTGGTAAGCCGGTCTTGGACGTTGCCTTTTTTATATGCACCTCAAACCGCCCCTCAGATCCTGCTAAATCCACTGACTTTACCCACCAAAGCACAAGGGGCCTCCAGCCCAGCCCCATGAAGCTAATAGAGTCTTCATAAGTTAAAAGAGATACTTCACTCCGTGACCTTCTAACCTTTAAAGACAGCCGTGCAGTGTATTTAGTGTTTTATAGATTTCCCACCCCCTCCAGAAAATCCACATTTATTAGGCATATGAATATTGAATGACCAGAGATAAATATGGTGAATAATTTAGCACGGCCGCATGGCATGCACGCCTGATTTAGATGAACTCAGTCACTCGCTGATGAGGTTCACAACACCCATGTGAGGTTGCTGGTAGCTGCTGAAATATTCATCCCTTCCATGAAGTGCAATTAACTCAAGTTTCTAGATACTTATATGTTTGTGTATTAGTAATGAGATCATAAAGCCTCTTTGTTAGTTATTATTCACTGTACCAGCATACTATTTTTCAAAACATTAACATTCATCTGATCGCTCTTGGTTAATTCAGTTTTTTTTTTAATTACACTGCCTTTCAATATGCATGTAATTCATGAACAAAGTGTGTGATTAAATCTAGGCCAGGTTCCTGGAGACCCTTTATCTAATAACCTTAAATAAATCACAGAGCAAGATTATTTTAGGTCGCGCCACTGTAGTACGATCGGATGCATGCATTTATTGTTGGGAGAATGTTCGCTTTGATAATGTGAAATTCTAACAAAATAAATGTTTAACGCTATGAATAATTTAGCCCTTTCTTATGAAGAGCTAAGTTTTTAAACACCCAGGACACAGTTATATATTTGTAATTTTAAAATGAGGAAGGGATAAGGAGCTAAAATATAGCATGCCCGTGTGGCTTGCATAAGTTCTGACAGCTGAGAGTACTAAAACAAGAAGCCTTCTTTGAAAATCCCTGGACTGAGAATTATTTGATCACGCATAATAACTTCAGCCATAAATGGTATTAAAGCTTAAAATGCATATCCTTTGGATAGAGAACAAAGCGCGTCGAAACACAGGCGTGATAAATTATTCAGATCAAACTTGTCGAACTTTTCTCCCACCCCATGTTTGAAAGTGCATTGTGCAGAGACGCTTCAAACTCTCATTCTCCTCCCTTCTCTCTCTCATATATAAACTGTCCACCCAATTGCACACAATGTAACACACCAGTTGCACACAATGTGCATTGTAAACCCTAAAGAGAGCATTGTGGTTAAATGTGGTAACATGCCAAGGATGTTAGTGCTGGGCAACGATTAATTGTGATTCATCGCATCCAAAATAAAAGTTTTTGTGTGTGTACTGTGTATATTTATTATGTAGCTATATTGTGATGAGTCAGCTGCCTCCCCCTAATTATCAGCATCACCCCGTCCCTTAATCGCCGCCCTTCGCCAGGCTCCCGACAGGATTGGGTGCGTGAGAGAGGAGGGGCGCTGAAATAGCCAGGGCTGGTGGCGTGTGATGGGGCACACCTGAACCGAATGGAGCCTCATCACCGCCGCTGTTTAAATGCCGAATGTGCCTCTCCTCGGGAGACCGGTCTCTTCCCCGTGCATGCACGCTGGTGTCCTTGTGGGTCCAGGAAGGGTGCGTAGAGGGACTCCCGTGCCGCCAGAGTCGTGATCTACCGGACCCGCGTCCGGACGAGAACCGCACGCATTACACGGCCGTCGGGCCAGGATGCCGGGCTGTCCAGTCCCTTCAAGTGGCGTGGGCCGAGAGAGAAGGATAAAGCTGCTGGACGAAGCCCCCCCCCCCCCCTCGTGCCCCGGGACCAAGAGGGGAGCGCGAGCGGACGCCGGACTCTGCTCCTTACCTGGACCCTTCCTTCTCGAACACTGCCCCACCTTCATTAACTCCGCAGCACGACGAGGCCACCAGATCCCCGGTTTATTTTACTTGATTCCCCTTTTCTGGACACTTTATTTTCTGTAAATAAAAGCAGTCACACCCACTGTGTCTGTCGTTTGCTCCTTCCTTAACAATATATAAAATGCACACACATGCATGTACAGTATATATTTAAGAAAAATTTTATGTTTATGTTACAGTTTTTCTCCCATGTCCTCCTCCTCTCCCTCCTCCTCATTCACTACATCCTCCTCCTCCTCCTCCTATTCCTCCTCTTCCTCTTCGACCTATTCCTTAATTTCTCTGTGGATCCATTGCTCTAAAGCGCAGTGAACTGATGTACGGTACTAAAGTACTGGGACGATTTTGCGCGAACTATTTCCCAGTACCATTTAAAGGGTTGCATTCACACCGACAGTGTGTACTAAGAAGTGATGTAAGCCGTTCGACAGCGACGTCATTTGTGCGCGGCGTTAAACAACAGAAACAAATAAGAACAACATTAACAACAGGAGGATGGAGGACGTTGTGATCGGAGCTGTGTTTTTGTTGTGTCTCGTGGGTTTCACAATAATGAACATGGAAAGTCGACGTATACGTAAAGCGATTGAAAGAACGGAAAGGAGGACTAAGAATCTCCAACGACAACTGGCAGTGCTACATTTGCTACAAGTGCCTGCACTTCAGCGTCCGTCCATCTATCGCTGTTCTCCATACTAGCAAAATAAGTTGACACAATGTTTACAGTATGTTTACACGGCGTTTTAAATCATGGCGGGTGAGGGTGTTTTCATACGTGCTTGGCCAATCAATGTTTACTTACGATTAGTACCAGTTGTGCTGGTTAGACCCTGCTCCGGAGTAGGAGCTAATTTGGTTCTCGAAAAAGGCAGTCCGGTACTAAAATCGCTCCCAGTTCTGGCGGTGCGAACACGCCGAAAAGTGGGTAGTTCCACAATTAGTTCTGGTACTATGAAAAGGTTCCTGCGGTGCGAATGGCCCTTATATGACCACATGGTGTAAGCACTGAGAAATGTAGGGATTTGTGTGTAGAGTTTTTCAGTAACAGTTCATCAAATCTGACTCATGTGTTAAAGCAGGGGAATAGTGTTTATAGTTCAGCAAAATGGGTGTGCTTTTTGAAAAATGGCGTTATGGTTTTGAAATTTTAGTTCAAAAGCCTGGTTATAGTGTTTTAGCAATCGAGAAAAACTGTAATATATTTATATATAATATAAATTATATGAATATAAATATATACAGTATATGTAAATACTATAATTTAATAATATAAAAAATTATAAAAAAATATATACTGTATGTGTGTGTCTTTATTACATTTACATTTACATTTAGTCATTTAGCAGACGCTTTTATCCAAAGCGACTTACAATTGGGGGATACATAAAGCGATTCTTCTTAAAGAGGCAAACAGACACAAGAAGTGGTTGTAATACCAAGTTCTTAGACATTGTTCAAATAAGTACAAGCTAGAAAGAGAAGGAATAAATAAAGAGTGAGATACTTTTTTATTTTATTTTTTTTTATTTTTTTTTATGTGTGTCTTTACAGTGCATACACATATATAAACAAAAACTTTTCTTTTGGATGCGATTAATCGCGAATAATCATCAACCAGCACTAATGTGTGTGTGTGTGTGTGTGTGTGTGTGTGTGTGACCCTGGCTGTGAAAACCCAGCTAAAGTAATTTTTTGTGTGATTTACTGTTTTCTACATAAAATCATCCTTCATAAAGAACAGTCTGTGAAAATATTTGAAAAAGATTGAAATCATAGTGAAATTTATGGTTGAAATCAAATGTTGATGCTTGTTATTTCATAATTTGATTTTGAGACTTCAGCCTGGATTTCACAGAGAGGGTCA
>NW_015505310.1:1689036-1696974 GCF_001515645.1 Sinocyclocheilus grahami | reverse complement strand
TATATATATATATATATATATATATATATATATATATTATGAAATAATATTAATTTATTTATTTAACTTACATGGAAATTTGAATACTCAACCTAAATTGGATCAATAACAAAATTAATATCTTCCCTGTGTCAGAAGCCTCTAGTTCCCTCCTACACTGAACAGCGACGGTCTTGCTAACAATTTTGTAAAGGATTAAGTGGTCCTGCTTAAGGGGATTGTGGGATTTGGCAGATTACTGCTCTGACATTTGTAAATAAACAGTGGAATTTCAGTTCTTCAGATCCTGACTTGTAATCAGCAGGATGGATTAACTAAGATGCGCTAATCAATTAATTAATTAAAACATGCTGACTGGTGGTACTTTCCTTGTCTTTTTTTAATTTTTTTTATGCATATCCTGTTTTTAAGGCTTACGGAATAAAGACTGGGGGAAAAGTGCTGTGTACAGTATATTGCCTTATCGTTGCATCATGGAAGCACAAGGTACAGTTTATGTATGGGTGGTCGTCCCAGTTTTTAAGAGTTTTAGGCAAAAGATATAAACAATCTTGGGAGATATAACGCTGGCCAGCTTGACATCAAGTCCTGGGCTGATTTATAAGCTAATACAAATACATTTGCGCTTTCCTGCACCCAAATGTCTTATTGAACTGTTAGTACAAGCAAACAAACTGGGAATGTGTTGTAGATCAAACAGAACTCACAATGGACTCCATTAACCATATTTGGGGAATATCATGTGGGAGCTAGTTTTCTAATTTGCCTCTGCTAAGAGGTTTTATGAGACTTATTTTTTTAAACCAAGTGAACTATGCATTTGTTCGGTGTAACAGCTCTTGCAGTGTTTTTTACTTGCTGTTTAGAGAAGACATGAAACATGATGGGTGTTCAGAAGATAAACATCTGGTTATGCCAACCCACCAGCAATTTGTTCAAAGGTATTTTCAGCTGCAATTTTCATCAAAATCGTTTGCACCATGTTATCTCCCGGCCTTTCATGAGACTGTTGTTATATATGCACGATAGGATTGTAAGATTGCCTGTTTCATGACCCTTTTTTGCTTGTGTGAGGGAGTTGCCTGTGGCTTTGTTACAAAGGAATCTTTTCCTGAGGATATATAAATCTGCTGTGTTTTACAAAGGCTTCGTTCTTCAAAGTCTAGAGAGCATTGGGTTGTTTTTCCTCTTTTTCCAAGATTCAGCTGCATGCATCAAAGTCTGTCTGTTTATGATTGTACTTTATTAATTTTGCAATATGATCCATACAAAGGCTTCCTAGCTCTAGCACCTCTGTATACAGACAGGTCACTAAATGACAAGCCATAGAGGTGATGCATTTTATAGTCTCACATTAATGTTTAAATCTCAAGCTTTATGAAACGCTCCAGACTGCCTCTTGTTTGCTTCTGGAAGTCTCTTCTGAAATCCAAATTTGCGGATGACTGGGTTGCCAGTTCTTTTCTCTTAATGTAGAACATTATGTTTGTATATTTCATATGATTTTTTTTTTCTACTCTCATTCTCGATTTGTGAAATATTGAATTTTAAGCACAGCCCCTTAACCCCTGTTCCTTCATTCCCTCATGACCATCTGAACTCCTTCCTGTCACTATGCTGGATGTTGTCTGATAAAACCTTCATGCTCCCACTCCATCTGTTTTTCAGTCTTGCCAGTGATGGAGGATCTACCCTTTCTAAAAGCATTAGCTGTGTGCCGATTCACAGGGTCCCTACTCTGTGTACACTGCTCCCTACACACTCAGCAGGGGATATATGTAGTTCACTTCACTTGACAAAATTGTTCGTTCCAGGCAATGCCCTACATCTAGAGTAACACAGAAAAACTTGCATTGATTTAAGTAGAGGTGGGGTTTCAACTATGGTGTAATATTTTTAGAAAGAAATATAAATTGAATATACTATAAAGAGGTAACTAAACAAACTCCTAATTTGCTGCTTATTAAAAGTAGGGTAGTTGTAAGTTTAGGTATAGGGTAGAATTGAGGGATCTAAAATATTGTCATGCAGAATAAGGCATTAAAATGTGCTTTATCAGTACTAATAAACAGCCAATATGCAAGTAATATGCATGAAATAAGCAACTATAGTGAGAACACATCTTTAAAATAAAGTGTTATAAAATTATGGTCACAAAATATTTTATGATTTCTTTCTTTCTTTTTGGTAACACTTTATAATAACTTTCATTAATAAATTATTAACAAACATTACATAATGCTTAACAGATCATAGTTTATGTATAATATGTTATATGTATGTATATGTATATGTATGTAAATACAACCCAGCACTAGGTTGTTTTGATCCAGTGGTGGGTTAAATTTTTAATTTAAGTAGTTTTATTTAGTTTGTTTTATTTAACTCAACTATTGCTTTAAAATTACTATATTTCTTGCTTAAAATGAACCCAAAATAGGTTGTAAATTAAAAATCAGACACATATTTACTAGAGGCATCAGCAATAATCAAAAGCTGAATATTTATTAATAAGCCATTAAACAAAAAGTGTATTATTTAATTATTATTTATTTAACTTATTAATAAATGTTTATTTATTTAACATATTAATACATGTTAATTCCCTACCTATTTTGGGCTAATTTTAAGCAAGAAATATAGTAATTTTTTTGAGCAATAGTTTGGAAATTAGGTTGGATATGTTGAAAATTAGCATGTATTAATATGTTCAATAAATTTACATTTAGTAATAAGATGAACAATTTGAAGTTAACATTTGTTAATTATTTGTTCATGTTTTTGCAGTACCCTGTCCAAAGTAGACATTTACTTATCATTAATAACTTTATGAGCAGTCATCTCAAAAAGTGTCTCAAATGACCTGAATTCAGGTTTTTGCAGTACCCAGTCTAAAGTGGAAACTGTTCATCATCTGTAAATGTTTATAAATATTTACTAATCATTAGTATCTTTATGGGCATTGGACTTTTAAGCGTCTGTAACAATGTTTGGTAACACTTTACTTGAAGGGGTGTGCATAAGACTGACATGACACCTTCATAATCATGACATGACACATGTCATGAATATGAAGGAGGTTTTATGCATGTTTATGACAACTGTCATTAAGTGTCATTCGTTCAGTTATGTAATTTTTAATGCAAATATGACATTATTTGACCTAACCCTAACCTAACCCTACCCCTACCCTTACCCCTAACCATAGCCCATAACAAAGACATCTCAATGTCATCTTTGCATTAAAAATTACAGAACTGAGCGAATGACACTTAATGACAGTTGTCATAAACATGCATAAAAACCCTTCATATTCATGACGTGTCATGTCATGATTATGTAGGTGTCATGTCATGATTATGAAGGTGTCATGTCAGTCTTATGCACACCCCTTCAAGTAAAGTGTAACCCGATGTTTGTGTAAAGCGTGGTTAGTTAAGTTTAGCTACTGTAAATGCTTGCTAAAGACATAACGCATATTGTAAAAACATGTTTTATTGCCTCAACACATATTATTCCTACATCAAGAGGAAAAAAAACAAATCAGTCTTTTAAGTAAAATAACTTTTCATTTGTAAAAACAATGTAATATAAACAGATTGAACTGTGTTCCCTTATAGTAATCACACTGACACTTCTGACCCCTTAAACAACCCATGAACCTACCCATACACCCAACCTGTCTCTAACCTTAAACCGTTTCACACATCAATAGCAGCAAAAGTGTTATACATCAACAAAAGCTTTTAATAATCTGTTAAAATCATTTGTAGATTTTCAAGAAGTGCTTGATTATACAGTAGGAATTGAAAGTTTAATGACATTTGTAAGCCAATTTGTTGCTCAAGAAACATTTCTCATTATCAATGCTAAAGATTGTTCTGTCACCGGAGTGGTACCTTTTCAAAAGGTGCATTTATGTACCATTTAAGTACTAAAATGTATACTTTAGGTACTAATATATAGAGCAACAGTGTGTGACAACCTTGTGAAGACTTACAGAAAACGTTTGACGTCTGTCATTGCCAACAAAGGGTATATAACAAAGTATTGAGATGAAATTTTGTTATTGACCAAATACTTATTTTCCACCATAATTTGCAAATAAATTCTTTAAAAATCCTACAATGTGATTTTCTGGATTTTTTTTCTCATTTTGTCTCTCATAGTTGAGGTATACCTATGATGAAAATTACAGGCCTCTCTTATCTTTTTAAGTGGGAGAACTTGCACAATTGGTGGCTGACTAAATACTTTTTTCCCCCACTGTATATGCACCCTTTAGGAGTAAATAATTAACCTTTTGAAAATGTAAAGTTTTTATACCTTTTTTTCTGAGAGTGTATGCCATACGCAGAGCCCATTCGACTAAATGTATATAACTAAACCATATGATCCCTATGGTTTAAATGTTCACTTAAGATGGCCAAATTGTCTGTGAATTCCACTTTTCAGGGCACGTTTGGGTTAATGGAACATACCTATTATTTTCAAGACACAAGCAGGTAGCCGAGAAGAGTTGTGGCAAGACAGTGCTGCTGGCAGTGCATAATGAAGTGCACCTGATGCTTGTTCTGCCTCGTCACCACTGCCATAAATCCAGCATTGTGCCTTTTGTAAAGATTTGTTTTCCCATGTATGTCCCAGGTGTTGTTGAGATCCACATATACTGTAGTGTAGCATCGGGACACAAAAAATTTGATATTAATATTTAAAAGGAGTTTCAATAACAGCAGAAATTTTATTTATTTATTTTTCTTTTTTTTTAGACATAAATATTTTTTTTGCTGTCCATCTATCTTTATTATCATTCTTAAATGTCAAAGTCGAAGACAATTTGGAGTAACTTGTCTGTATATTGTGCAGAATCCAACATAAGCTCAACTTGACATGCATGCTGGGATATACTTTCACACCCTAGGTACTGTCAGACTTGTGTTCCTGTTTGGTTGTGTTTTTCTCCCCATGTGCTCCCCGTGACCCAGTTTCTCCCTCTCATTTTGATTAGTCATTTGGTTCAGGTGTGTCCTGTTAATTACCCTCATTTATTTCTGTATTTAAAGTGTGTCTGTTCCTTGGTTCCTCTGTCCGGGGTCGTCCATGCTATGTGCCAAGTGTGTGTTCCTGCTTGCCCTGTGTTACCCCTGGTTTTGGATTATTAAAGACTGTTATTCATATTTCTCCTACGTCTCCACGTTCCTTGACTCCGCACAGTAGTAACGTGACAGAACACCGGACCAAATATGATGGCGAATTGGGCTGAGGACCAGCTGTGCTGCCTGCGACAGGGTGGTCGTCCTCTGGAAAGGTATGTGGAGGAATTCGTCGAGCTTTCCCATCAGGTGAGCTGGCCCGACGCCTCACTATGTGCCTGTTTCAGTTGGGACTGGATGAGAACACTATTCATTGTAGTTCTCCCGTTTGTGACTTCTCTTTGGCTGAGTTAATCAATCCCATCCTTGTTTTAAACTGCTCTAACTTTGAAGTAGAAGAAGTTAGAGAAGACAAAAGCCATTCTCATCCAGCCCCTTCTGAGAGCCACTGGACCTCGCCAGCTCACCCCATGCCGAGATCCTCCACATACCTGCCCATTGGCCCCGACCACCCATATCCTCCTGTTTCCCCGAGCCCGTAAGTGGGCTTCCAACAACGCTGACCTGGGGGCTAAAGTTGCGGACCCAGGATTAACATCTGTCAATGAAATCCGCCTCTCTTCCTCCGTTTCCAGCTCCCATAACCATTCCGGTCCTTAGCCCAGGCCCACTGGCCACTCCACTGTCAAGCCCGCCAGCCGATTCACTCCCAAGCCCTTTGATGACAGCAATTATCTCCTTCACCTCAGCCCAAAAGAGGAGAAGAAACAAGAGGATGAAAAGACTGTGGACTCTAGCCCCTGACCAAATTCGAGAGATGGCTCTAGCCCCTGGCCAGAGTCGTGAGATGGCTCTATCCCCTTACCAGAATCGAGAGATGGCTCTAGCCCCTGACCAGAGTCGAGTGATGGCTCCAGCCCCTGACCAGAGTCGAGAGATGGCTCTAGCCCCTGACCAGAGTCAAGAGAAGGCTCCTGTTCCCACGTCAAGCCCAGAGAGGGCTCCTGTCCCCACGTCCAGCCCAGAAGGTGCTGTTGTTCCCACGTCCGGCCCAGGGAGGGCCTCAGATCCCGAGTCAAGCCCAGAGAGGGCTCCTGTTCCCACGTCCAGCCCAGAGAGGGCTGCGGTTCCCACGTCTGGCCCAGGGAGGGCCTCAGATCCCGAGTCTAGCCCAGAAGGTGCTGTTGTTCCCACGTCCGGCCCAGAGAAAGCTGTTGTTCCCACGTCTGGCCCAGGGAGGGCCTCAGATCCCGAGTCAAGTCCAGAGAGAGCCCATGTTTCCACATCCAGCCCAGAGAGAGCTGCAGTTCCTACGTATGGCCCAGGGAGGGCCTCAATTCCTGAGTCTAGCCCAAGTAGGGCTCCTGTTTCCACGTCCAGCCCAGAGAGGGCTGAGGTTCCCACGTATGGCCCAGGGAGGGCCACAGATCCTGCGTCTGGCCCAAGGAGGGCTCCTGTTTCCATGTCCAGCCCAGAGAGGGCTCCTGCCCTCGTGTCAAGCCCTGAGAAGGCTGCAGTTCCCACGTCCAGCCCAGAGAGGGCTTGTGTTCCCGAGAGCAGCCCGGAGTGGACTTCTGAGCCCAGCCCAGAGCCGGTCCCAGCCAGGGGAGCCGGAGTCTCCCACAATAAATTTGTTGGGGGGGGCTATAAGTCTCCGGCTATAGTGGCCGGGCAGAGTGCCAAGGCCAAGACCACGGAGGCCGTCCAGCCATGGCCCCCTGAACTGCCTACTCTGCCATGGCCTCCTGAACTGCCTGTTCCCCCATGGCTTCCTGAACTGCCTGCTCCGCCATGGGCCCCTGAGCTGATACCGCCCTGGAGGCCTCCCGTCCCATACAGGCCTGTCCCTAGAGGCCTCCGGAGCACCTACCCCCCACCCCTCTGGAAGTTAAGCGCCTTCTGGGAGGGGGAGGTAATATCAGACTTGTGTTCCTGTTTAGTTGTGTTTTTCTCCCAATGTGCTCCCCATGACCCAGTTTCTCCCTCTCGTTTTGATTAGTCATTTGGTTCAGGTGTGTCCCGTTAATTACCCTCGTTTAGTTCTGTATTTAAAGTGTTGTCTGTTCCTTTGTCCGGTGACGTCTATACTATGTGCTTCGTGAGTGTTCCTGTCTGCCCTGTGTTACCCCTGTTTGGGTCAATAAACACTGTTACTCGTTACACGCCATCGTCTCTGCGTTCCTCGCCTCCTCAGGAGCATCGTGACAGGTACACCTTTTACACTGACTCAGTTCCATTTCTTTTTATTAATTATTTATTTATTTATTTAATTAGTAATGTTTAATATTATGTTACATTAGCTTCCGGTGCCTTTGCCTCAGTTCTGGCACCCATAAAATCAATTGTACAGCCATAGCCTAATTTAAAAATCCTATAAGAGAATTAATTAACTGCAGCTTTTTCTAGAATGTCTCCTGAAAAGGTGTTTGATATTTGATAACACTCAAACTTGGAATGTTTCTATTTAGAACTTGGAATGTTTCTGGTTAAGGTAAAAACAGGTTACAGAACCCCAATGCCAAGCTGTCACGAATCCGGTCCATGAACTTTCATCTGCTAGCCATCAGAGGTCACCCTTTCCTATTGCATTGACTCTCGCACTACACACTGTTGCACATCACCCCGGACTACATTTCCCATCATGCATTGCACTGATTGTACTCAGCACGGATTGCACACAGCTGTACACTGATTGCACCCAGCTGTTTCATATCACTCCCTCACTATTTAACACTCACTCTGATCTCTTCCCTCTGCCGAGTATTGTCTAGCGCTTATCTTCCCCCAGATAGCTACATTACGGAGCCCTAGTGATTTTCCTTGCCTTAGCCTGAGCCTTAGCCTT